>NC_090736.1:94780372-94810372 GCF_036898095.1 Palaemon carinicauda
CCTGGCTTCACCTTTCCAGACAGGTGAGGAGCTCGATGCGCATGGTAATCCATTGGGGATGCCATATCGGGACTTAAGGACAGGGCAATATATTGTTGAAAGGAGTGCAGAGGAGGCAGGATTTTGTACTAAATACTCAGATAAATCTTGCTGCTCTGAGGGAGGTTATATATACAATAATCCTACCTATTCTGGCTTGCTAAAAATTAATATTTAAAATGATTAATTAGCAATGGACTGGTACGATGGGCATACATCTTAAAATTAACAAACCTTAATTGGTATTTGAGAAATATAAGATGCATTAATTCAGCAGTATTGGAATTTATATAAAATGTGTAGTTTAGGAATTTAATCTCGACCCATGTAGTTTAAGGAAAGAACCAACATACGCCGGGGTTACAACCAAGGCCCTCTAACGTGCGTATCTACGCTGTGACGTCACGAGCATGGCGTGCGCCACTGTCAACAAGTTTAGGTTAGTCCTCCCTATGTTTCGTTAAAGAAAACTAGATGTAGGAGAGAATGTTTAAGGGGTAGCTATAGTATTAGTAGAAGAGAGCTAAATATACGATTGAAAGAAGAAGAGTGAAGAAAATTCTTCACACCCTGGGGATAAAGGGGAGAAAAAAGGGAGAGGGGTTAGTTCCGGCAAATGTGATTCAACTACTTGTTAGTATGAGCGAGATAAGGTTACTGGCTGAATGATGAGTGAAGTTGTTCTTCACATCATCGTCCGTTTAAAGTTAACAAAACGCTGTTGGCGTTAATTAAAATCAATTGAATCAAAAGTTATGCTTTCACGTGAATTTGGGGAAAATTGAACCACGCAGGCAATGCTTCACGGAAGCGTTAAGATAAGTAAATGATCAGTGTTAACTTTAAGCGTACGATGCAATGGTAATTAAACGATTAAAAATACTCAATTCTTCCCACCCTAGGGGTACGGATAGAGCAAACAAAACGAAAGCCAATAACGGTCTAGTTCAGCAACAAGTCAGGCCAAATGACAAATTAAAAATTATGGGGGTGAATCCCAATCCCGGTCTGACACCCAACGTTTTACATTAAATGATTTTACAAAGAAATTTACTGGCGTAATGAAAACTTTGTATTCATCGCCTGACAAAGGGAGAAAAGCTACTTCCTTCTCGGCAATTAAAGGTGAAAATTTGTTTGACACTAGCCTGAATGATAAATCGAGACGAACTAGGTCTATGGGGACATCGTATTTAGGACAGCTTGGGTCTTGGATGTCGTCTTTAAGAAAAACGTTTAAGATGGGAACATTAAAAACAATACTTAATTTCAGCACGAGCTGAAGGATGTCAGGGGGATTATAGCAACATGACAAGTTGTCAAGGCAAGAATTAAATTTACGTTTTAAAGTTAAAGCATGGGATTGACCGAAAAAATGCTGCTGAATGACTTGGCAAAAATAATAAAGGCTTGCAGTTGCGCCATATAAAAGTGAATGAAAATAATGAATGGCGTTCAATGTACCGTTATCCTTAAGCAAAGTTATTTGTAAACAGGCTCTTAGCTCCGGTGCTAGGTCTACACGTGTGACCTTCGCTAAATCCGCCGTCAGTGCACAAGGTTCATTTCTGACTGCTAAAGTCTTAACCTTACGATCACGCGGCTCCTTCTGAGGGTGGGTTTCAAATCCTGACGGGGATGTTTTAGCGTCAACACGGGTTAGAGCGGAAGTTACGGGCTTAAGAACTGGACAGTCAGGCAACGTGAGCACTGATCCATGGGATGGTACGGTTTTAATGAATGAATCTACTACCGGTACAGGCCTCTGCTGGCCATCACGCACACGGTTAAGTTGAGTGGTATTTGCGCTACCACTTGGGGGGTCCATGACAAGACTGTGATTGGTATTTCCTACGGGACGCAGTGTCACCGGCGGCAAAGACAAAGGGGGTTGAGGTCGATCAAACGCTGGCGGCATAGGGTTAGGAGATGAGGACGGAGCACGTGGGACTGACACAAATTCACTAATCGTATGCCGTGTTGGCAACATAGTATTGAAATGTGATGATTTTACTGGTTGGGGAATTGAGACAAAATTATGAACATTGGGCTTGACTGCTGAGACATTAGAAGGATCAATTAGGGGAACGTTAATGGCATTCACAAAGGGACGTGTCACTGAAGGTGTCGCCCTCGAAGAAGAATTAGCCTGATTAGCTTTAATTATTAAATTAGGATGAGCCATGAGGCTATTAAAAGCAATCTCAACTTTACTCGTACAGGCAGCAAGCACTGGATAATTTAATTTGACAATAGGATGGCCGTAATGACGTCTCCAAAAATTCTTGTAATTAAAAAGTTCATCTCTTACTTTACCAACAAGGGTTTTAAAATGATTTACGGCTTCTGGACCCATGCTGGGAAAATCTACAGAAGCAAGAGCATGAAGTGCTAGGTCTGCGTCCTCACAAACAAAGGTAAATGTCAACTCCTGTTCCTTAAGCCTAGCGTTAATCTCCTCTGGGCTGAGCGATTCCGCCCTAGGCGTTGGAGGGATGTTTACGTTACTAGTGAAGTCCGCCATCTTGGAATGACCACGTTTTGATGAACGGATTCGTAAAAGCAAACAAAGGGTAACTGAATTTTCAAAAGAAATGTAAAAATGAAACTTTACACATTTACTAGCGTGGCAATTGAATATTTAAATTTACTCATGATGAGAAAAAAGTTAAATGATGAGAAACATATAAATCATGAAATTACTTTAAAATTCAAAGTGACCGGGTCCAACAAAGCAGACGATGCTCAGGTCACGTGACATTAAAGACTTTGCTAAAATTAATTATGTACGCATTTGGCGATAAATGATTGAATTAAGTTATTTATGAGAAGCAAAACATATGAGAAAGCGCTAGGGCTTATAAATGCAAAGATTTAGGTTAAAAGTTAAAATAACAGGTCGAGGCTGACACTGTTGTGACGATTTCACAATTACGGGCGCACTAAGGCAGCCACTGATCTATTCAAAATGTAAATTGGCGCACAAGGCAACGACTTTAAAGAGCACTCTCGTGGAGGCTGAACAAATATAGAATTTCCCTCACGCGGAGGTAAAACAAAAATATCCTCGCTAAAGGACAAAACAATATTTCCTCGCTAAAGGAAATTAAATTAACTACACGCAGTAATTTACTTACGGTAGCAAACAATTACGCACCCTTAGTTTGGGCTGTAAACAAGATCCGCCATCTCGGAACAAACACGTGGAATGAAACGGACTTGGTGTTATTAAGTTTCTACGTTACTCGTAAGAAGACTTAAAATTATGTTGCGCCAATTCGCTCTTTAGGACAAGGACATGTGCTAGGTATACGGTGATGTTAGTTAAAAAGGTTAAGGTTGGTTAGGGAAGGTAAACGACACAAAGGAAGGTAGACCAAGGTACAAAATGTTACAAATTAGATGCTTAGCTAGCAAAATTAGTTGACAGGACGAGTACACCGGCGCTCTAGCTGAGCAGTAAACACGGGCGTCTGAACAACAAAAAACCTTAGTTCAAGTAGCTTAGAACTTTCTGGTATAAGTGGATTCCGCCACAACACGTGGGTGAACGGATCTGAGATAAAGTGAAGTTCCTACGACAAATTCTAGTCTTTCTGTAGAGAACATTCAAGCAACAAAATAACCTGGTTACGTAGCTCTTTCCTTAAACACGTGGTCGATACAAAAACATCATAATGATTACAAATTTCTCTTCCCAATTAAAGTCTGGGCATTACACATTCGACAATTGGCTGTGTGCGTGTGGGTAAGTGATATAGCGAGTTACTATATGCTTAATCAAGCTGATTAATTACGTTAATGCTTCACAAGTCAAAGGTAAAAGATCCGGTTCGAAGGACCACTCGTGCGGAGAATTTTTTGATGGTTATGTTCTGAGTGGGAACTTAGTCCGGGAAAGTCTCCTTATAACAGTTACATAAAGTTCAACAGGGGAGGATATGAGCACTTACTCTCGGGGCACAAACACCCTGCTAATACTTTACTGTCACAATTCACTAACCATCACTCTAAATACAAAAGGGGGAAATTTTACTGTCCAGAGGCCGAAGCACTCCACACGTAGGATTAACAATAATTTATGGCCTACTCTAGCTTTGTCAGGTCTATAGTCATCTCATTCTCAGGCTCTGTTCCGGCTCCGTCCCAGCTACCCCAATGAGATGCTGGACAGTTATTTTACGTTAATGTAAGGAAGACAAAATCCAAAATGGGAGCAGTGATGTAAAGTAGTTTAAAAGTTTAAAGATAAGGATCTTTACCTTCGAAGCAAATATATGAATGCAAAGTTCCTCGCTGTTACCACCTATAGACTTACTTAGGTTTTCTCTTTAAATATTGGGTACTTTGTCCCGTGATCAACGATTCATTTCACATTAAAATAAATGAGGGAGCAAAAATACTAAGGAGGTTTGATTAACCTAATATTGATTTATTCACAAATTTACATTAAAGAAACGGACATCTTAACAAAGACAAAAATGGAATAATAAAAATGCAATTCAAAATGATGGAAATGATGGGTTAGACACGTGGTCTGCAACAATCAAAATCAAAATGGGGTCTGGCACGTGGCCCACGTGACCCAGAGACTATGTTAGTCTCAAAAGGCAAAAAATTGTATAGAAAAAAATATATACACACAATCCCACCGCACACAGTCCGAATAGTGTAATTAGCCAGGTTCCCTATAAAGTTAAAATTAGTCTAAGCTAATAAAAAATGGGGGAAAACTAAATGGCCATTGATGTAGTACCTGCACTCTCTTTAAAGATAGTCCTATGCCCGTGGTGGCTGTTGACCTGGTTGTCGCACTAATTTCTTGCCTGGCTCCACCCCAAGAATTCTCACTGTAGCTGTAACTAGGTACATCAGGGTCCTCTTCTTCTTAATCTCTCCGACCGGCAGCAACCTTTTGTGAGTCGAGTTTTGGGAGAGAGAGGGGGGGGGGGGGGTGAGCCAGAAGTACATGGGTTCAATGACCAGGCAGGTCAGCTAGCCAGGGCAGCTTCTCGTAGAATGGGGTCGACACTACGGTCGAAGAGATCACCTGGCTTCACCTTTCCAGACAGGTGAGGAGCTCGATGCGCATGGTAATCCATTGGGGATGCCATAATCGGGACTTAAGGACAGGGCAATATATTGTTGAAAGGAGTGCAGAGGAGGCAGGATTTTGTACTAAATACTCAGATAAATCTTGCTGCTCTGAGGGAGGTTATATATACAATAATCCTACCTATTCTGGCTTGCTAAAAATTAATATTTAAAATGATTAATTAGCAATGGACTGGTACGATGGGCATACATCTTAAAATTAACAAACCTTAATTGGTATTTGAGAAATATAAGATGCATTAATTCAGCAGTATTGGAATTTATATAAAATGTGTAGTTAGGAATTTAATCTCGACCCATGTAGTTTAAGGAAAGAACCAACATACGCCGGGGTTACAACCAAGGCCCTCTAACGTGCGTATCTACGCTGTGACGTCACGAGCATGGCGTGCGCCACTGTCAACAAGTTTAGGTTAGTCCTCCCTATGTTTCGTTAAAGAAAACTAGATGTAGGAGAGAATGTTTAAGGGGTAGCTATAGTATTAGTAGAAGAGAGCTAAATATACGATTGAAAGAAGAAGAGTGAAGAAAATTCTTCACACACACACACACACACATATATATATATATATATATATTTACATACATACGTATATATATATATATATATATATACATTGCCTTATTGCCTTATTGCCTTTTTCTGTTTGGGTTACCCCAAGTCCCTCAGTTTGAGGCACCCTCGTACATCCACCAGAGAATTGCTAATGCATCTTCCTGTGTATTTTGCATCTTCCTATATTACATGGTCTGGGTTGCATATTAGGTATTTCTTGAGCTTATTCTTAAACACATCTACACTCACACCTGAAATGTTTCTTAGATGAGCAGGCAGCGCTTTAAGTAGTCGCGCTATTATCGATGCTGGTGTGTAGTGGATTAATGTCCTGTGCCCCTTCCTTAGTTTTCTTGGTATAGTTTTGGGCACCATTAATCTACCTTGACTTGCTCTTTCTGATATAATTAGCTCCATGATGTTTACAGTAATTCCTTCGATTTGCTTCCAGGCTTGCATTATCATGTAGCGTTGTCTTCTCCTTTCTAGACTGTACAATTTTAAAAATTGCAGTCTTTCCCAGAAGTCAGGGTCCTTAACTTCTTCTATTCTTAGTAGTAAAGGACCTCTGTACACTCTCTATTTTTGCAATATCCTTTTGGTAGTGTGGGTACCATATCACATAGCAGTACTCGAGTGTACTACGTACATAAGTTTTGTAAAGCATAATCATGTGTTGGGCTTTTCTTGTTTTAAAGTGCCTGAATAGCAATCCTATTTTTGCTTTACATATAGCCAACAGTGTTGCTATTTGGTCGTTGCATAACATATTCCTGTTTAACATTACACCAATGTCTTTAATTGCTTCCTTGTTTGGAAATGTTTCATTATTCGGTTCCCTGTATGAATATTCCATTCCTTCTCTGTTTCCATAGTTTATTGATTCGAATTTACTTAAATGCCATCCTATTATCTCTGCCTATTCATATATTTTGTTTAGATCTCTCGTAATGAGTCCTATCTTCATCTCACAAGTAATTTCTCTACTTATTTCGATTACAGTGGTCATCAATTTGCTTTAGTTTACGACATTAAGGTCCAAACCAAACACTTTCATTTTCTATAGTATTCCTTTCCATAAAAAGAAAATGAGTGATTCTGGCATAGATTATAATTTTTATTGTAGCTTCCCTATCTCAATACTAGAGTCGACGTTTTGTATAATCTAAAGTCTGGCAATGATTTTCCATGATAATATGTATTATTACCGTTCATATGTAATCTTTTTTAATACAATATTGCTGCGCTGACATAGAGTTAATAGTGATCGGTTCATTTGGGCTGTGATAAACGTATCATAAATAAAGATTTTTCCTTTGTTTTTCAGCTGTTACTAATCCACTGAGGAAAAAAAAAGGCCTCATATGTCCTTCCAGTCGAATCTGTTTATGGTTTATACTCGCAAACATTCGCTTTTCATTTATCATCCAGCTTCTCTTCCTTCCCCTGATTCCTTTGCAATCTATAGGAACACATTCTGTTATTCTTATTATAAGTCTATTACCGTACCTGTCAGTCTTTCTTATAGGCTCTACACATATCAATATTCTTTTTCTTACATGATAAAATATCCTCTTCTTCAATATGCTCTTGCATCCAGCTGATCCTTTGTTTCTGTGTTATTTCCACTATCATTCTCTAAATAGCTCTTTGAGTTGTAAGTAGCGTTACGCTCTAAAGCTTTGGTATGGCTCCAAGTTCCTGATGCATAAGATAATACTGGTATGCCCATCTGATTGAATATATTTCTTTTTAAAAAAATTTACTTTCTTTTTATTTTTCATAATCTCATTTTGTTTACCAAAAAGCTCAGCATTGCATGTTTATTTTTCTTTCAATTTCGGTCACATATCCTGCAGAAAGATTTACTGCCTGTCCAAAATACGTAGCCTATATCCATTAACAATCTGTATAGGTTTGCCCATAACTTTCCTTTTTTTTGTCTCTATATCTTCATTGGAAAACCATGAACAGACGGGGAGTGGAAGGACATGTATAAGGTCTTTGTTCTGCAGTGGAATAATTACGGTGGATTTTGATGTGATATACAGTTTATATATATATATATATATATATATCTATATATATATATATATATATTTATAAATAAATAAATATATATATATATATATATATATTTATATGTTATATATATACATACATATATATTAAATATATATATATATATATATATATAAATATATATATATATATATATATATATATTTATATATATATATATATACTATATACACATATATATGTATATATATATTGCTTTATTGCATTATTGCCTTATTTTATGTTTGGGTTACCCCAGGTCCCTCAGTGTGAGGCACCTCGTATATCCACCAGAGAATTGCTAATGCACTTCCTGTGTATTTTGCATCTTCCAGTCTTGGATATCTGGGATGCATCTTAGGTATTTATCGAGATTATTTTTAAACACATCCACGCTCACTCCTGATATGTTTCTTAGATGAGCTGGCAGCGCATTAGATAGTCGCTGCATTATCGATGCTGGTGCGTAGTGGATTAATGATCCTGTGCGCCTTCCTTAGTTTTCTTGGTATACTTTTTGGGCACTATTAATCTACCTTGGCTTGCTCTTTCTGATATTTTTAGCTCCATGATGTTTTCAGTAATTCCTTCGATTTGCTTCCAGGCTTGTATTATCATGTAGCGTTCTCTTCTCCTTTCTAGACTGTACAATTTTGAAAATTGCAGTCTTTCCCAGTAGTCAGGGTCCTTAACTTCTATTCTAGCAGTAAAGGACCTTTGTACACTCTCTATTTGTGCAATATCTCTTTGGTAGTGTGGGTACCATAGTACATAAGCAGTACTCAAGTGTACTATGTACATAAGTTTTGTAAAGCATAATCCCGTGTTCAGCTTTTCTTGTTTTAAAGTGTCTGAATAGCATTCCCATTTTTGCTTTACATTTAGCCAACAGTGTTGCTATTTGGTCGTTGCATAACATATTCTTGTGTAACATTACACCATTGTCCTTAATTGTTCCCTTGTTTGTGATTGACTCGCTATTAGGTCTCTTGTATGCATATACCATTCCTTCTCTGTTTCCATAATTTATTAATTCAAATTCATCGGAGTTAAATACCATCCTATTTATCTCTGCCCATTAACCCTGGATAGGTACGGTCCTCGGACACCCCTTTAAGGGTATACTCGGACGCGAACGACCCCGACGCCAAAAAAAATTCTTGAAAAATCAGTTTTTGCAGTAACCTCCTTTTTTCTTTTGCCAAAAAAGACTTCAATGAATGCTTAAAACAACTGTAAAGATAAATACTACTCATCTGCAGAAAAACTATTTATTATAAATATTTTAAAAAATTAAGTAGAAAAAAAAAAGACCTGACATAAAAATTCATAAAAAAAAGTTTATACATATATACACAAATCCTTTTAGGAATTGATTCTTGAATGTTTAGGACACATCTTGATGTATTTTGGATGAAGTCAGACCCATGGAGGTGAAGATCTGAAATGAGAAAAAAAGGGTAACTTTTTTTGGCCAAAAAAAATTGTCCAAATTTCATGAATTTTTTTGGGTACCCAAATGAAATAGGAAGTGGCTAATTTTTTTAGGGAATAAACATATGTTATCCTAAAATAGAAATATGTAAAAAAAATCTTCATTATTTTGTAAATTACATTTATATCAGGGGCCATATCTAAAGGTAATTTTTTGAGTACTTGGAAATTTCGTAAAAAAATACATATATTTAATATATAATATGATATTTATGCAGGTAAAAATATACCAAAATATCACAAATTCTATAGGGAACAAGAATATATATAGATAGGGCAGCTTACGCTTCGGATATGTCCACAAAATGGCCGCCAACCACACTGACTCAGACTCCCTAATCTGCCACTTGAAATGTAGGAAGGGTATGTCAATTTCAAGGTGTTATTTACTAATCTAATTATTATTGGATATGCATAAAAATTGTATGGTGGGTTGCTGGATAATTGTCGATTATTTTACGACTATAAAATTAAAATTCTGACCCCAAAAATTTTTTTTGAAGGGAAATAAAATCGAAAAAAAAAATGTAAAACAATATTTTAGCTAAAAAAATTTGATGATATTCAATCAAAAAAAAAGTAAACAAAATTTTCCGACAAATAAACATCTAGAGGAATCATTACTCTGTGATAGTTCCTTAGTACGTAGTAATTTTGAAAGAATTGGGAAAAAACGAAAAAATGGCAATCACCGGAAAATCGAACACATACCTATATATACGCCATATCTGGCTAAAAAAAAGATAGGCATGGGTAGCCAGATCATCTAGAAACACTTTCCAACACTATAAAAATATAAGTTTTGCAACACTACTTGCCAATTCCTTACGGTAACATGACTAAGCAAAAAAATGCAAAACAAATAAAAAGGGGAACTCGCGGAAAAATGCCCAACATTCTAATATACGGCATCTCAGATAAAAAAAAAAAAAGACATGCACGTGTTAGCCCAACCATCAAGGCACACTTTCTAACACATAAACATGAAAAAAAAATCAATAATATACGGCAATTCCTTACTACGTAGTAAATTTTTACAAATATTGAAAAAAAAACAGAAATTGGCAACCGCAGTTAAATACCCAATATACCAATAACTACGTCGTATCTGACAAAAACAAAATCACGCATGGGTTGCCAGATCATCTAGACACACTTTCCAACATTAAAAAAGCAAAAGTTTTACGACACTATTTCGCAATATCTTACGGAAAAATGACTTTGCAAAAAAATTAAAAAAAATTAAAAAGGGACACTCGCGGTAAAATGCCCGACATTCTAATATACGACATCTCAGATAAAAAAAAAGACATGCACGTGTTAGCCCAACCATCAAGGCACACTTTCTAACACATAAACATGAAAAAAAAAATGAATAATATACGGCAATTCCTTACTACGTAGTAATTTTTACAAATATTGAAAAAAAACAGAAATTGGTAACCGCAGTTAAATACCCAATATACCAATAACTACGTCGTATCTGACAAAAACAAAGTCATGCATGGGTAGCCAGATCATCTAGACACACTTTCCAACACTAAACAAGCAAAAGTTTTACGACACTATTTGGCAATATCTTACGGAAAAATGACTTGGCAAAAAAATTTAAAAAAATGAAAAAGGGGCACTCGCGGTAAAATGGTCCTCGTGGTGATGAACGACATTTTAACTAAAAAAAAAAACATGCACATGGTAGCCAAACAATCCACCAAGACTTTCCACAACTGATAACCTATACAAGTTGCACCATTCTACGACAATTTCATAATACGTAATAACTTTGATAATTATGCAAACTACCTCAGAAGGGTAAACTCGGACGCGAACGACCCCGACGCGTCTCAGAAATCGGGGAAGGAGTACAGCTACAGCAATGCACATCTGGACACTACTAGAGCGTGTAGGGGAGACACCTCCTGCAGGTCGATCACCCACAAATTCAGTCACAGGGGTGAGTCACGTGAGAAAAACCTGTTTTTTTTTTGATGCTCGGGGTCGCAAACGACCCACCGTACCTATCCAGGGTTAATATATTTTGTTTAGATCTCTTTGTAATGAATTCATATCTTCATCGCAAGTAATTTCTTTTCTTATTCTTGTGTCATCGGCGAAAGTTTTCACTATAGAGTCTTTAACATTACAGTCTATGTCTGAGATCATAATAACAAACAGCAGTGCAGCTAATACCATACCCTGTGGCACGCCAGATATTACCTGAGATTCATCTGATTTCTCGTCCTTTGCAACCACTCTCTGTTTTCTGTTTTCCAGATATTCTTTTACCCATTTTCCTATCTTTCCCAAAATATTATGCTTTCTCATTTTTTTCTCTAATATATTATGATGTACTCTGTCAAAGGCTTTTGCATATCTAGATAGATCACATCTGTATCTTTTTCATTTATCATATTTTTGTATATGTTTTCATAGTTTGCTATCAGTTGGGTTTGTGTACTTTTTCCGGGCACAAAACCGTGTTGACCTATATTAAATAAAATATTTTTAACCAAACGATTCTTCATTTTCTTTTTTATTACACTTTCATACACTTCCATAATATGTGATGTTAGACTAACAGGTCTATAATTGCTTGCTTCTAGTCTTGATCCAATTTTGAAAATAGGGGTATATAAGCTAGTTTATGTTTAACATATATCCCGCTCAAATCTACACTTTGTCTTAACAGTTTTGCAATCGGCTTCACAATAGTGTGTGTAATTTTTTTAAAATAAAATTGCTGGAACTCCATCTGGTCCGGCCGCCGATCCATTTTTAATTTCGCTTATAGCCTGCACAATATTTGCTTCATTAATATCTATATCCGTTAGATATTCAACATTTTCTTCTCTCATTTCTATTTCATATTCTCATTTGCAATTGTTGGCATTAATTCACTCTTATATTTTTCTGCTAATATGTTGCATAATTCCATTTTTTTTATTCGTTAACTGTCCTTTAATTCTTAGAGGGCCTATTTCTAATCTCCCTTTATTCATCTTTTTTGCATAAGAGTATAGAACTTTTTTTTTTTTATATTTTGAAGTGTCCTATTTTTTAAGTCCCTTTTTTCATATTCTTTCAGTTGTATAATCTTTTGTTCAGCATTTTCTATCTTGCTTTTTATTTCCGTTATTTTCCATACATTTTTTTCTTTTGCAAGATTTTTCTTCCAATTTCTAATTTTCTGAAATAAGATCCTTCTGTCTCTTGGTATGCATGTCTGATGTTTTTTTTTTTTTCGGTACATATTTTTCAACCATTTTCTTCCATATTTTGTACAGTGTATCCATATTTAGCTGTATATTATCACTTACGAATAAATTTTTCCAATCTTTGTTCAATTCTTCATTTATTTCTAACCATTTTATATTCTTACTATAAAAATTATATTTTCCATATCCTTCCCATCGTTTTGTACTTTGTTTATCTCTGCGTTCCCTTGCTTTGGAATCGACTATTGATTCTACTACATTGTGGTCTTATATTCCCATGTTATACACTATTATTTCTTTAACATAATTTACCTCATTCACAAATACTAAATCTAGGATATTGTCCTTTCTTGTTGGAATGTGGTTTATTTGTTGCATATTATATTCTAATAGCATATCTTGAAGCTTTACAAATTGCCTCTTATCTTCTGCACTACTATTACTCTCTTTTTCATATGTATATATATTAGTGTGCTACTGTTATAAGCACACATTGAGTATGTGTTGTTTGAGATGTTAAGTCTTAAAATAAAGTTCATCTTTGTAACTTTACAATGGTTTATTTTCTAAAAACAACAGTGTTAAACATCTCCATCACAGGAGTGTAGCTGGTTTGGTCGGATGACCAATTCAGGTGAAGTATAGATATGAACTGCCTAAATTATCGATATCACAGATATCGTGTGCTTAGTTGTCTCAGCTTTTAAACACAATATGGAAACTTTACATTCTTTCTCGGAAGACACCTGCATTCGGTGACGACACAATCTTTCACACGGTATGCATAGGTGTTGACGTTTCAGAAAAATGTTACATTGCCGAGGGATGCAAAGTACATCCTGTTATGATTTTATATTACTACAGCAAATCTCACGCTAGCATCTTCATCCACAATGACATATTACGTCATGGGTTTTAAACATGTAATAATTATCTATTTCATTTATTACATTAGCTCGGCCAGCTATCTCAATTTTTCAAAAAAAAAATTTAACAACAAGCCAAAATATGTTTAGTAGGTGTGACTGGATATATGTATTATTCTTTGTTTAACTTTAGCCATAAGGAAATGAGGACGAATGTCCAAATAGGCACATCAAAAAATAATAACAATAACGCATATGAAAAGATATTACCAAAGCAAAGAAAAAAAAAATGCATGATAAATACAGATCATATATATGGTACATTGCTAGCAAATGGTTATATGGTACCAAAATAAAATACTGATATACATATGATTCGGTAACTTGTTAAAGAATAATTGTTACCTTTGTCAAAAACATAGATTAACACAATACGGTAACTAATAAAAATATTTGTTACCTTAGTAAAGATTCAATTTTAGTGCACAAACAGGAATTCCTGGTACGTACACGTACCACGGTTTCGTATATATATATATATATATATATATATATATATATATATATATATATATATATATATATTTATATATAGGGCTGATATATTTTATTAGATGCCCATAGATTCTGTTATTTTTATTTTTTTTCTCTTTTCTTTTAACATTCCGGCTTATATATTTTATTAGATGCCGAGAGAAAAAATTATTTATATTTTTTTTAAATGTTTTTTTTTTTTTTTAAATGTATGTTTAACAATGCAATGTTCAATAATTTCTTCAATTACATATTACTAGCGTACTAACAGCTTTTCGTACAAACACAATTTCCAGAGCATTTTACTCCTTTAGCAAATGAGGTGGCCACTTCAAACGGCTTTAAACTGAATTAAATAAGGAGTTTTGTCTGGACATGGCAAAACGTTCTGTTTTAGCTTCCAACTGTTCCGTAACCTACGCCAAACAAGGATGTTCACGGCGATAAATATCATCACCGTTACACTTAATCCTGCTAGTAGTATGGGGTGAAGAAATTCCTTATAAGTCGGTGACAGGCGGTCCATCTCGTTCAATTTCATCAACCGCTTGGCAACCTGTTTGTTGTATGGGAGAGGTAGTGCTGGCATTGTAGACGTCCACGTGAAG
Source organism: Palaemon carinicauda (assembly GCF_036898095.1). Taxonomy (NCBI): domain Eukaryota; kingdom Metazoa; phylum Arthropoda; class Malacostraca; order Decapoda; family Palaemonidae; genus Palaemon; species Palaemon carinicauda. The sequence continues at coordinate 94,794,861 of NC_090736.1, forward strand.
TTCGCGAAGTAGGCTCGTTCTCTGATGATTGTCCTTAGCCCGGTCACCATGGAATTAGGGGAAGTCCCGATACAACCATCTGCTGCAACAAAGATGTGTGCAAAAGACGTGGATCCGTCCGGGCATGATACATTGAAGCCGTCCTTGTCGTATCGTATCCACGAGCCATTGTTCAGTCTGCAATTGAGCTCATTATTGTCAAAGGGATAAAGCTTATCCAGACAATTTTCACTTGTATGGGAGAGAGCATCGTCTAGCACTATACCTAACTCGCATAAATCCATTAAGTTTTTATGGAATTTAAATGAGTCAGCTGTACATATTTTTCTATCCATTGCGTCTGAACAGTGATTTAATTGATTTAAGTCTTTAATGACCGTATATGTTTCCTTGTCTGGGGAAATCAATACGTGTCCTGTCAAACTGGATATTACTGGATTTGAGTGATTCGTCATGAAAGTCGGAAATGGTGATATCCTGTAAGATTGCCAGGCATCAGAAGAATCAAAGGGAATTGTAATCCTAATCTTGTTATTTTCAACGCTTACTGTAATTAGGCTGTAATAAAATTCTATCCTACGTTCGCCTAACAAAGGAACATAGCCTAGTTTATCCCTTCCGTTCTCCAGAACTAACTTTAAGAAATTTATAGGCAACAAATGGGGTGACAGTACACCTTTAGTTGCTAACATGATAGCTTCTACATAATCCTTGGATTTCTCAATTAAATGTGCAATTCTGTTATGTATGTGATCTATCTTTGAATCATAATACGTTAGCGTTGCCAACAAATCCTGTACTTCCATAATCTGAATGATATTACTTGAATGTTCATTTACTAAATCCATAATTTGATTGATTGAAGCTAACTGATTCCTTAGTTCTGACATAATCAATTCATCTTCATGAGTCAAGAACTCAGTTTTCTTATTTTGATTACTAATCTTAAGACGATTGGAAATTCCTAAACCTAAACTTGCAATAGACCCAAAGATGTTTAATGCAGCATAAATAAACGGATTTCGTCTTTCTTTATGTTCGTGTCCTACAGTCCACATCAAAAGGTCATAAGCCAAAGATTCTGTCTCGTAAGTCTTATTTTGCAAGTCATCAGATAGCATCTCTGCAACTTTTAATGTCGATCCAAGCAAACTCTCTGTAGTCAAATGAAAATGTCTTCTATGTAACTCATCCAATGAGACAGAAAACCTTGATATGGCGGTTTTTAAGCTAGTGACATCATTCTCTGGAAGAAAAATAGCTTGCATATTCACTTCTACAACTACGTTGCTCGATGTAATAAAAACGTCTTCTTGTCTTTCAACTATAGTGCCATATATAAAATCTATACTTTTAGTTTTAGAGCTCATCCCACACGAGAAAAATGTCTGAGCGAACAATATCACTCCCAACAACAAAAAATTCATCTTGGAAACCTGTAACGAGAAAAATATATGTAATTACTCCTGTATTAAGAAGAAAACTTTTAATCACACAAAATAAAAATTTTTTTCCCTCTCTTCTTTCCCTCTCTCTCTCTCTTTTTTTTTTTTTTTTAATTTCTTACATGAGCCAATGGTACTATTCTCTCATCCGTGGGTTGGGATACGTTTTGAACTCTAAACCTATTGGCCGTTAATGTTTCCAAAATGTTAAATGGGCCTTCAAACTTAGGTGTTAGTTTATAATTGAGTCCTTTACGCACATTTATCTGTATATACACGTTATCACCCACGGTATATGTTTTAGTTGGCTTCCCTATTTTATCATGATTCCTTTTCATTATGATTTGTGATTCTTCTAAATTCTTTCGAAGGATATCATATCGACTTTTGCTTGCATTTATACATTCTTTTAAAGGATTTGATAGATTAGTTGTAGGCGTTAATACATGGAAAGGCGTTCTAACTGGGGTACCATACAATGCTTCATGCGGTGACATTTTAATTGATATATGATATGAATGATTCAGAGTACTCAGTGCCGCAGGTATTTCAATATCCCAGTTGGGGTCTGATCCCCCTAGTGTTACTCTTAATATATTTAAAACTTTCCTATTTGCTCTTTCCACTAGCCCATTCAACTCTGGGTGATATATCATGGTATTTATTTTCTTTATGCTAAGGAATTCACACAATGAGGTAAGAAAGTGATTATTAAATTCACCACCAGAGTCTGAGATTATCATGTGTGGAATTCCATGTTTACAAATGTAACACTCGTAAAACTTCCTATAGCATTCAATCGCAGTTTTAGTTTTAAGCGCTATTAGTTCTGTATATCGAGTTAAAGCATCTATAATTACTAAGAGGTGCTTATTTCCTCTGTCTGACTCATAAAATCCTGTTAACAAATCTAAATGTATTCTTTCAAAGGGTTGATTGGGCACGGGATAAGCCCCTAGGCTGACAGGTGTTTTCGTATGCCCTTTGTTTTCCTGACATGTGCGACAATTAGCTGTGTGTCTTTTTATATCTGTAAGCATCGTATGCCAATAAAACAATGATTTGGCTTTCTGTGACATTAATGAGAACCCCGGGTGTCCATGTAATGGATTTGAATGCAACCAATTCAGGACAGTGGAAATAAGTGAGATTGGTACTACTACCTGGTCGTTAGTTACATGTGGTGTATTGCGGGTTTTCCTTGTCACAGTCCTACACAGAATATTATCTTTGATTATATAATTCTGCTGCTTATATTTTATATATCCCTTTTCCTTATGATTGCCTTTCAAAGCATTTATAATTGTTTCTATTTTCTGATCTTTTCTTTGCTCAGTCTGTAATAATTCAGCGCTCCAGCCTAAATCTTCTTGTTCAGATATCGTTTTAACAATAGGCATGGATGTTGATATATCTATTAATTCAGCTAAAGGCTCCGTACAAGATGACATGGGGTTGCGTGATAATGCATCCGCAATGATATTTGCTTTCCCAGGTAAATACCCGATTCTTGCGCCAAAATCTTGAATGATCAAATGCCACCGAGTTCGTTTAGGGCTGTGGTTGAAGCCTTTCAAGAACTCGGTTAGTTGTTTATGGTCAGTAAGAACCTTAACGGGATAACCGTAAATTATGAACTTAAAATGCACTAGTGAATTAACAATAGCTAGCCCTTCCTTGTCTATTACTGCATACTTACTTTTGGAAGTTCTCAATTTTCGAGAATAAAAAGCTATCGGGAAAAATTGTTTATCATATTGCTGAAGCAATACCCCTCCTACTCCTAAGTCTGAGGTGTCTGTTGAAATGAAGAATTCCTTACCGAAGTAAGGAAATTTTAAGATAGGAGAAGTACACAGTTCATCTTTCAAGGTATTAAACGCTTGTTGATGATGCTCAGACCATATGAAATCTTCGCCCTTCTTCGTAAGATCAGTTAAAGGAGCGGCTATTATTGAATAGTTGCATATAAAACACCTGTAATATCCACTACAACCCAGAAATTGCTGTATTCCCTTGACATTAGTAGGTATGGGAAAATTACGTATAGCCGACACCTTATCATGGACTACTTTAAGACCTTGGCTTGACACCATGAAACCCAAATATATTAATTCTGTTTTGAAAAATTCACACTTACTAATCTTTACCCTTAAGTTATGTTGTCTTAATCTCTGTAGTATTAGTTCTAACTTACGTAGATGTTCTTCTAAGGTGTTGGAAAAGATTACAAGATCATCCATATAGGCATGCAATATATCCCCTAACAAGTCTCCAAACACTATGTTAATCATTCTTGTAAATGTTATATGAGCACACCGTAAACCAAAAGGCATCCGTAAAAACTCATAATGTCCCCTGGCTGTGCTGAAGGCTGTGTATGGGATACTATCTTCCTCTAGTGATATCTGGTGAAAGCCTTTAAGTAAGTCCAAACTGGTAAAATATTTATTCTGACCCAACAAAGACAAAACATCGTCAGTACATGGCACTGGGAATCGATCAGGGATCGTCTCCTCGTTTAGACGACAGAAGTCGACCTAACTTTGAAATCATCCCAGAAGTCGACGCAGATACGCCACGTTCGATCTTTTTTCGATGCAACTATTAAAGGAAAATTATAAGGGCTGTTTGATTTCCTAATGACTCCTTCTTTTTACCTACTTCATCATTTATTTCATTCTGGAATTTCATAGGGAGTCTGTACGAGGGTACATAGATAATTTTCTGCTTGTCCTTTAACCTTATTTGATGCTCGATCACATCTGTTTTTCCTAAGGATCCATCCGTAGTGGAAAAAACATCATGATATTTAGTTAAAAGTCCAAATATTTTCTGCTGAATTTCTTCGTCTTGAATGTCTTTATTGATTTTATTTTTAATAGATTGCAAAAGGGATTCATCCGCAACTGATTGAGGGTGATTGATTTCAGCAACGGTAAGAATACGATGTTTATAAACTTCTACATGCAAGATATGTTGATTTTTGTGAATTACTAAAGTGTTATTTAAATGATTACAGACTTCAATATTACATTGTTGATGTGAGCCTACTGTATAAATAGCTTGTGTGACAGACAATCCGTTAGTTTTCAAAGTGTCGGAAAGGATTAATATTTCAGATCCCGGTAATGTTTTCTTTATTTGCACTATTAAATTTGAAGGTACGTTTGGCTAGATAGATTGCGTGCAAGATGATATTACGGGTGAACGAGAATTCTGCTGGGTCGCGTATATTATTTCTTTATTAGTGAGACAAGTTATTGGTTCTTCAACGTACGTTACGGTTACATTTGTCGTCTCTTTTTTATCCAAAACTGATTTTAAGGTATTAGAAGACTTATAGAATTTCCCTTTGACATACACGCCGTGCTTGGCAGGGGCTAAGATAATATTTTGATTTCCCATAGATGGGTATCCTATAATTAAAGCTGGATACATATCAATGTTTTGTACAACAACAAATGTATCGGCAAACGTGCGTTTACCGACTTTGAATTGAACATGAGTTATGCCTATGACATTTAATTCATTATTTCCTATACCCGAGAGTCTAACTCCGGATTTTTCAATCGGAAAGTTTGAAAACAACAAATGATGTGTCTTCAAATCCATGATATTACGTGGACTACCAGAGTAAAAAAATAACATAAAGGATTTGTGTTCTAAATTTACAGCATATAAGGTTGGTCGTAACTCATTTTGGCTTATTATTGTATGAATTCGTTGCAAATCTACGGGAGCATGCACTGTTTTACTTAATTCGGCCGTGTGTTTCATAGGAAAATCTATTGCCTCACAATGATCTGATAAAACATTAAATTGATTATTCCATACTATTGATGTTGACATGAATGACCTTGACCCAACATCTCTCTATTCCCCACTGGAGTTAACTATGTGGTATTTGCTTTGCTCTGCACATTCTGAAAATTAGTCTGACCTTACAAGGTCTGGTTTGACGACCCAGGCTCAGCGATATTCGAAGAAGTGTTTGTTTGCTTCGGACTCTGAACTGCATTGACATTTGGTTGTTTCTTCTTATTGTTAAAATGAGGATTTTTCTTTTTATTTCCATATGGAACTGACTGTGGAATTGACTGTGTATTTCTGGGATTCTGTTGTGTCTTACGCGAGTAACATTGATTGTATGAATGTGTCGAACTATTATGTATCGAGCAGAATTTCGTTCTGCAGTCCGCGCTTAAGTGACCTTGACGTTTGCAATTATAACACGTCATTCCCGCTACTTGACTATTATTAACTACGTTCACTGTTTGTGGTTTTGTTTCATTCTTTGCAGAAACTTGAGTTAACACGGGATCGAGATCTGGACACTTAGCCATGTGTTTTTTTATCTGTTTATATACATCCAATTCCGTACTTGCAGGCGTTAACTTTTTATCAAAACACCGCACCAAAGCTTCAGGCAACATAAGTGTCATGCAAGTTAAATACATTAATCGTAAAAAATCTTTCACGGAGATGTTATCTCTAGTAACCCAAGTGGAATTACCTAAAATATCCTGATATTCATTAAGCCTATCAGCTATGAGAGCTGCTCTCTCAATAACATTAAGCCGATTCATAGTGGCTTGATTAAGTGTATTTCTTAACGTTAATACTACATCCAAGGCTTCTTCACCCCCATAGACCGCGCGTAACCTAACTTTGAAATCATCCCAGGTAACTGCTTCTTGAAATGAAACACCTCTTAAATACGCAATCGCATCCCCCTTAGAAAAATCTATAAAACTTTTAGCTTCTTGTAATTGTATAAAAGGGTCTACGATTTGTTTGGCATTTAAATGGGCATCGACGGATGAAATCCATGACTCCACATTTTGAGGCAAGAACCCATTAACTCGACCCTGAAAAGGAAGGATTGCAGACCTGGCATTTACAAGCGTCACAATTGGGAGAGGATTAATCTGTCCTACGCCACTAGGTCCAGGGGTGGGGCTCACAGGAGGCGTCATGACTGCTGTATTTCTTTTCCTATCTCTTCGACCCCTTGCAATTCTATCAAAATATCTATATGAATACAGACGTCCACTGCGTAAACGCATAAGTACCCACTGACAAAGATTACCATAAAATTCCCCAAAACAATGTTACTAATCCCAAGACATTTCCCGAGAATTTCTGAAAGAAAACGGAACACAAAGATATTTCCCGTAAATTTCTGAAAGAAAAAGGAATTAGCACAAAGAGAGAAAAAATTCTAGATGAGAATTCGGAGTTGAACACAGTTTCCTTTAATGAAAGGAAAATAAAAGATTAGCAAACCACTCACCCCAGTAATAATAAAACTACACTTCACTGCCCAAACTGAAATGAATTTGAAAATTGTACTTAGCTTATATATGGTTCTATGTGATGTCGTCACATCCTCTCTCTCTCTTGATGTTTGTTAGCGATGTATCGTCCGAGTTTCCGTTGAATGTAGTGCTTCCTGGATATGTTTTGTAAGCGTTGAACGTCAGTCCTTGGGTTTCCTAGGATGTTGATTGAAGATCCAGTTCATCAGTTTGTATGTATAACATTCATCAAATGTTGTAGACTTCGACGGACTATGTTACTTAGTCAAAATTGTAGATTCATTAACGTTGATTTCTTGAAGATCTTTTTCTGGTTTTTACAGCTTTATTTTTGATTTCTTGAAGATCATCCTCTAATTCTTAGAGTATTATTATTAATTCTTGAAGATCTTTCTCTGATTCTTAGAGTTTAAGCGCTGCCACCATTTATTAGTGTGCTACTGTTATAAGCACACATTGAGTATGTGTTGTTTGAGATGTTAAGTCTTAAAATAAAGTTCATCTTTGTAACTTTAAAATGGTTTATTTTCTAAAAACAACAGTGTTAAACATCTCCATCACAGGAGTGTAGCTGGTTTGGTCGGATGACCAATTCAGGTGAAGTATAGATATGAACTGCCTAAATTATCGATATCACAGATATCGTGTGCTTAATTGTCTCAGCATTTAAACACAATATGGAAACTTTACATTCTTTCTCAGAAGACGCCTGCATCCGGTGACGACACAATCTTTCACACGGTATGCATTGGTGATGACGTTTCAGAAAAATGTTACATTGCCGAGGGATGCAAAGTACATCCTGTTATGATTTTATATGACTACAGCAAATCTCACGCTAGCATCTTCATCCGCAATGACATATTACGTCATGGGTTTTAAACATGTAATAATTAACTATTTCATTTATTACATATATACAACCACTTTCTTCTATACGTTCTTTCCAATCCACAAAAGGAAAGTTAAAATCTCCGGATAGGATTATATTTCAGTCTTTATGGTTTCTACATATATCAACTATTTTTTCTCTTATTATGTCAAACTCCTTAGCATTTGGGGGCCTGTAAACTACAATATTCACTAGTTTTTCATATTCAAATTCTACCGCAATCAATTCACTTTCTGTGTTGCTGTATTTTTCACTGAATTTTCCTTGATTTATGTCTCTTCCATATATTGCGGTTCCCCATTGATTCCTATTTGTTCTGTCTGATCTTTATGTTTGGAAACCCTTTATCTGCTCATCACTGCCAGTCTCTTGGGAATACCTTGCTTCACTTATATTTACTACTATATCTATTTTTTCAATTTGGGTTAGTTCTTCTCAGAACTCTATTTTCCTTTTAGAGTTACTCGTGACTAAACCCTGTGCATTCATCACTATGATGGTTTGTGTTTCATCCCCATTATTTATTATTGCTAATAATATGGATTCTCCCTTGCTTCCTTCCTGTTCCGATATGATATTTTTTCTTCATTTCCAGGGATTCTGCCATTAAAAAATCCAGCTTTTCTAATATTTTTGCTCTTTCGCCTTCATATTTATTTTTGTGTGTATACCTGCAATTATCCCTATATCTGCACCAACCCCTGGCATTATAGATACATTCTTTGTGCATATTTGGGTTGAAAGGCATCATATCTTTGGACTTTTTGTGCATAGCACGGTGTATACTCAGCTTGTTTGTTGTTTCTTTTTGTTTCATTTTAGCTTTCATTTTTCTTTTCTGTTTGCTTTTGAGTTTTCTGACTTTCATGTATGGTTGCAGGATGCATATATCAACATTTTTTGTTGAATTTGCATCCTTTTCCTTCTTTCAAGTTTTTGCATATTTTTGGATGAAGATATCTGCATTCGTCTCCATATCTGTCTAAATATGCTTGTTTATCATCTATTTCATAATTATGGCATATCTTTGGATGCTTGTAGTAGCATCTTTGACATAATCTGCAATTCCCTCTTTTCAGTGATTTGTAGACTATATGTTTCTTTTCATTTTTTTTTCTTTTTCTTGCTCTTCCCTAAAAGTATGTAGGTCTGGGTAGAGTCTCTTCAGTCTATTATTTGTTTCCATCTGATAATTTATTTCTTCGTAAGTATGTTGTTGAATGGCATAATATGTTGTATCAATGATTTCCTCTTCATCCTTGCACATATCCTGTTAATTCTCTTCTTCTTCTTCTTCTTCTTCTTCTTCTTCTTCTTCTTCTTCTTCTTCTTCTTCTTCTTCTTCTTCTTCTTCTTCTTCTTCTTCAAGTGTTTGTAGATTCAGTCTCGAACTAATTATATTTTATATCCAAACTAAGCATGTTGAGCAGAATACCTTTTTGTCTTTATTTTTTTATTTTTTTGTTGCACTTCAGCGCAAGTAGGGTGTGTTGGTACATGACATTTATCGCATATCGTGATCAGCTGATGCGGATTAATAATGGAATACCACATTTTGTATGTATTGCACCATTTTGGCATTCTTTTTCCAAATGTATCTATTTGCATAATCACCATATAAGACTTCTTATTGTTCTTTGATGGAATATGTTGATTGATGTGAATTTTCTTTATATGTCTCTTTGTCACCTGGATCCTCTTTGGAATGTCTTCTATTATTTTGACGATGTTTTCCGCAGACTTGCTCTAGTTTGTTGGATCATATAGTTTCAATATGTTTGAGAATATTTTCCGTCACACTGGTTAGAGTTACTAGCGACCTCTGTTACCAAAAGGTCTAGTTCTTATTGCATCAACTCATGGAATTTACTCCTGCTGATTGCAACAATGTCCCTCCATGCTTTGCTTGTGTTATAGAGTGCCAACTTGTTCAGATTTTTAGTAATTCATAAGATAACTATCCAATGCCGACATTTTATCCCACTTCTCTGACCGACTATTCACAAAAACATGTAGCTACATTACACTCGATAGCCTTTTGTTATCCGCGTTAAATCATCTTATTTATTAGATCACACAAGTGGACTCACTCACCCGCATACAGAACCACTCGCATAAGAGAGAGAGAGAGAGAGAGAGAGAGAGAGAGAGAGAGAGTGTTTGTAATAGTCAATGTTAATTTTCCAACTCATGATCTGTATTCATATAAAATCCTTCTGTTTATGGAATGCTAGATTCCCTTTACCAAGTGAAGTTCATCCATTACTTACATAACAAAGGAAATCGATGGAATAATCTTCGTTTTGAATCAATTCAGATAATTTTTTTTCCAGTGAATATATGGATTTTTAGCTGAATAGAAATTACAAAACGAAAATGAATTTATTTTTGTTATCATTATGGGGACGATAATTTGTAATTTATGACAAAATTTAAATGCTGGAATTAATGTCCTTTTTAAGAATTCTCCATATTAATAAGGAAATTTCTAGTCATTTAATTATTTAGAATGTAGAATAATATTAAACCTGACTAATAGAAACAAAACTAAAGTTTGCAGTATAAATTATAATTACAATATCAAAGTTCACAAATAAACTCTATGAAATTGAATATTTCCATTCAGATGTCCATTACTTTTATGAATTTTCTGCTGGACCATCATAGAAAATGAATTTTAGATAATTTTGTGAATGTCTAAATATTCATCAACTATTTGCAATTATAGTGAGTGAAAGGAAAGGATTGATCTGCATTCTTACGCAATTACAAACCTTTGAACCATTTATATGGGGTTACACTTCTAGTTCCGTTTTCTACGACCAGACAATAATAAAAGAAAATAGGTGCTTGTGACCAAGGTTATTTACCATAGCAATCCAACTGCTGGGCGTATGCGGGGCTGACAATAGGCTGCTTCTTCTAGTGGCCATTAAGAGAAGATGTCTCCCCTTTTCTCTGTATGATCATGACTCACTTAAACCATATTGGATTTCTAATTAGAGTGCACAGGGCTTAGTTCCTTGGGTCTTTTCCTTGTTACTGTGTGCTATGCTTGCACTTAACAATAACTAATACTGTGGCAAACAATATTCTGTGGAATCTCCATATGGGTTTTGTGGGGGATGACCATCCTCTCAATGGTAGATAATTCTTTTTCAATGCAAGTAACGAGTTAAGAGTGATCGTTCTCCTTTCCCATTTTCTTCCAGTTATGATAAGAAGCGTAATATTTGTTCGGTATTGAAAAATCTCCCCCTTCCTTCTCCTTTGTGTCTTGAGCCTTCTGAGGCTCCACTTACGGAGGACAATGGCCTTAATGATAACTTATTGATAATCATAATTATCATCTAATATTGATCTTGAGCCTAGTGATGCAAAGTCTGTGCTTGTAACAGTGACAGATCTTTCGTCTATGAGCACTGCACTCCCTGAACTGGATCCAGCCTCAGTATACTTGTTCCCTGACTATTCAGAAATGCATACCTGTCCCTTGCCTTCCACTAGTGCATTGAGTTGGGAGCCCAATATGGTTAATTTCATTTGGGGTTGACTTTTCACCTTTGAGGATATCTCCCATCAAAAGTTCCCTGTTTACATATGTGAAACTTATAGATCCGAGACTGTCATTACTCATTACAGTGCACTGAGGTTGATTTGACTGCTCCGGCTATGTCCACAACCCCAACTTTGGTTGAACCAAGTTCCTCTGAACTTATTACGTCTTCTCCTTCCAAGCAAACTGCTGGGTAATAAAAAGTAATCACAACACATTGAATGATTACACGCATTTTGTCCATACATTACTCAGCACTTACATGTTCTAATACAAACAGGGATGTACGTTCGGCTGTGAACTCAGCCGTTATGTTACTCAAAAGGCAGTTGTGCCCATGTGTGATCACACAAAAAAACGCGCTGCCGTGCCCACGCATGATAACGTCCTTGAACGCGCTGCCAATTCAACTTGTAATGATATCTTTCCGCGGGATGGCTATTACCTTATTTCGTCTGTTAATGGACGTAAATGAATGGAACCCCTCAAGGTCAAGTTCCATGTTCAGCTTCGACTCAATATCAGGTATCCAGTGTACCTAATGATAAGTTATCTAACTTCCCCGCCATTTTCCGGGGGCCCAAAATGCAGGATATGGAGCTAGCAGCTATGTCTGCTATTCATTCCAGTTTCTGACTGGACCCCTCTTCGGGGCAGTATCACACTTCACAAAAAAAATCCATGCCTGAGAGCGTCCTAGAAGAATTTGAAAACCATTCGAGGACATTTTAGGAATTTTCCATATCAATTACGAAATTCCTAGTCATGTAATTATTTAGATTCTAGAATATATTAAACCTGACTAATATAAAAAAAAATAAAATTATATAGTATAAATTAAAAGTAGAACAATAAAGTTCAAAAATTTACTCCATATAGAGTTGGAGATTTCATTTCAGATGTCCATTACTTCTATGAATTTTCTCTTACAACGTCAGAGACAATGAATGTTAGATAATTTTGTGAATGTCTAAATGTTCATGAATTATTTGCAATTATAGTGAGTGAAAGGAAAGAATTTTTCTTTATTCTTATGCGGTTACAAATTTCTGAGCCATTTAAATGGGGTTACAATTCCAGTTTGTTTTTCTACGACCAGACAATAAGAAAACAAATAGGTACTCTTGACCAAGGTTAATCGTTATAGCAACCCCACTGCTGGTCATGCGGGGCTTCTGATAGGCTCCACTCATCTTATGGTGGCCATTAGAAGAAGAGGTCTTTCCTTTTCTCTGTATGATCATGAATTACTTAATTCATATTGGATTTCCATTTATAGTGCACAGTGCCTAGTTCTTTGTGTCTTTTCTTTGTCATTCTCACTTAATGTGTTTATCAGTATCTGTTATATGCTTGTGCTTAATAATAACTAATTACCATATGGGTTCTGTAGGAGGTGACCTTTTAGTGGGTGACCATCCTCTCAGTGGTAGAGAATACGTTTTAGAAGCAAGCATCAAGCTAAGAGTGATCGTTCTTCTTTCCCATCTTCTTCCAGTAATGATAAGAGGCATAAGCTTTGTTCGGTATTGAGAGATATCCCCCTTCCTTCTCCTTTCTGTCTTTACCCTTCTGAGGCTCTAGATAAAGAGGACAATGGCCTTAATGATAAGTTATTGATGATCATAATTATCATCTAATATTGATCTCGTGCCTAGCGACCCAGTCAGTGCGTGTGATAGAGACAGATAATTTGTCTATGGGCACTGCACTCCCTAAACCTGATCCATCCTCAGTATACGTGTTCCCTGATTAATCAGATATGCATAGATCTCCCTTGCCTTCCACTATTGCACTGAGTTATTAGCCCAATATGGTTAATTTCATTTGGGGTGTACTTTTCATCTGTTGAGATATATGGGACATCAAAAGTTCCTCGTTCCCATATGTGGAACTTATAGATTCCCGACTGTCATTACCCATTACAGTGTATTGAGGGTGGTTTGATAGCTCTGGCTGTGTACGCAACCGCAGCTTTAGTCAGACCAAGCTTCTCTGAACCTATTTTGTCTTCTCCTTCCAAGGGAACTGAAAGTTAATAAAAACTACAACAGACTGACCAAGTTGACGCGTCTTGTCCATACATGACTTTCCCAGACATGTTCTAATGCAAACAAGCCTGTAAGCTCCGATGTGCCCTCATGTGTTATGTTACTCAACACGCTTTTGTGATCATGTCTGATCACATCAATAAATGCGCCACTGTGCCCATGTGTGATGACGTCCTTGAACGGGCTCCAATTTCAACTTGTAATGATATTCTTCCGCGGGATTGCTATTATCTTATGTTATCTGGTAATGTGCGTAAATGAATGGAACTCTTCAAGGTCAAGTTCCATCGTCAGCTTGGACTCAATATCAGGTAGTTTCAGCTTACAATCTTCAATTTTTTTTTTATGAGTGACCTGGACTGATGTTCGTATTGATTAAAATTTTGTATGTTACCTCGGAACAACATAAATATTATTTTTTCATGTGTACCTTCTTTTCAGGGTCGAAATCGTTTCCCCCTTTTTTTCTTTTATGACACTCTATCTGAAGCAGATTATGTCACCATAATAAGAGGCCATACACACAATTCTTGAAGAAGGCGTCTTTCCTGTCCTGCCTCAGAGAAATCCTTGTCCTCTCAAAGAATGAGTTCGATAAGGTTCCCTCTGTGTCATTCCTTCACAAACTTTTAGAGGTAGATGCTTGTATAAAAGAAGTGAGCTTGACTCCACCTATTCTTTCTCTGCCTCCTCTTTTCTCTATTCACTGAATGTTGTTAGAGAGATAAATCACATTCGAAGAAACATTACATTTGTCTAACAAGTCTATGAAGGTAGAACCACCAGTTATCCCTAAAGTGGAGCCATTTATATTTAGATATTATCATATTCATGACTCTCTGGAAAACATTGAGGTTCCGATATCTAGTTCTTAAGCATCAGTTTTCATCAAGATCATATACCTAATGCATCTCTTGGCCTGTCAAATGAGCCCACTCGTGTGCAAATCACTGAGAGCTTGCTTGAAAGAAGCAGATCCTCTAAGTTGTCTCACTTGACGTTTTCATGCCAGGCTAATCTGGTACCCAGAGTACCTAGCAATAAGTTATCTAACCTCCTCTCCACTCTCTGGGTGCCCCAAAAGCAGGATATGGAGGTAGCAGCCATGTCTACTATTAAGACCTGTTCCTGACTGTACACTGTCCGGGCAGTATCACACTTATTCACAAAAAATCCTCATCTGAGAGCATCCTGAAACAATTTGAAGACCTCTCGAGGACAGGGACAAATGCTCAGGAATTCCTACTTCATAAGACAGTCTCCTTTTGGGACAATTACATTCTTAATAGAGAAGACACCATCTTAGCGAGATTCACTAATCAGTTTTCTTCTAGGGACCCTTTTTGTTTGAGGGACTCTAACCTGGTGGACTTCCCCATTTATTTTTCTCTTCATCAGATGTGGCCGCTGCCTTAGAAACTCAGAGAAAGCTGGACAGGCTTCTCTTTTGAGGAGATCTACAACACCCAGGATGCCCACCAATCCCAGACCCAAAGGAACTCAGTTAGTAGGTCACCTAGCAAATAGGACTTCTTCCTCCTACAGATTTCCAACAGCCTAAGAGGTAAGACCTTCCCCTCACTTTCCACCCTAGAGTTTGCTCCTCCGACCGTAGAGGTCGTGGCTGCAGAGGTTCCAGCTAGGGAGGGCATTTCCCCAACTTACCACTAGTGAGGGGATGCCTAAAAAGTCATGGGCATATGTGACAGGCCTTTGGGACTTATCCCAAGACTTACTTGAGGGGGTGTCTGAGAAGTGGGCTGAAGGAGCCATAGAGGAAGTCTTAAACAACTTTCTGGGCTTCTTCAGCAATCTAACAAGCGGTTAGAAATTCATCATATATCTGTTTCATATGAATCTATTGGTCTTACAAACAAAGTTAAAAAACTTCCTTCTGATCATACCCCTAAAGGATGAGTACATTAGGTTCTAATCCATCCTGCCTCAAGGATGTACCTAAGGTTCCCTTTCTAGACAAAATTACCAATTTCAAGGGGCAAGGCATCAGTTTGTTAACAACACCTCATGTATTTACCAGAATCTTTACCTTTTTCTCAGCCTAGGCTAATCCCATTGATATAAGGCTTTTCATATATCTGGATTACTAGCTTTTAGCAGAGTGTCGTCTTAAAACCCGGTTATAAAACAGAGAGTTTTCTTTTTGATATCTGCAAAGAATTGGGGATTCAACATAATCTAGAAAAGTCCAGTCTTGTCCTCCAACAGTCCATCATATATCTAGGGATG
>NC_090736.1:94815372-94840372 GCF_036898095.1 Palaemon carinicauda
GACCACGGTATGGATTTTGGAGGGGTTGCTTGTTTAAGTTTAGCTCATGCCTTTGGTATCTTATTGAAGATTTCACCTGAAAGGTCCACCTAAAAGGCGTAAAGAAGAGGTCTAGTCAAAGCCGACTTGCACGCAGTTATTGTTGTGGAAGCCGAGCCTTGTTCATGTAGGTGGATGAAGGATAGACAAAAATCTATTGATCTTTCTGTCGGTTTCCTTGCTTTCACAAAGGAAACCCACTTCTTCCAAAACGATTCATATTGTCTCCTAGTTGAACTTGACTTGCATTCTTCTATAAAGTCGATCTTGCCTTTTGAGATCCCAAACCTTTTCTTGGCTGCTAGGGCGAGATAATCATGAGATGTAGGTTGTTGGTTCTCAAGGATGAAGCGTAGACAGTCGACTCCTGAACCAGTTGGGATAATACTGGGTTTGGCAGAGGAGACAGCATCAGTTTCAGTTCTAGAACTAGAGGGAACCAATTGCTTCTTGGCCATTTGAGGGCCACTACTCCTGCTGAGGACCTTCAGCAGGAGATTGGTTGATGAGAACAGATAGATTTGATTCCATCTGTTCCAATCTAGAGACATGGCATCTGTAGCTTCTGCTTGAGGGTCCTCGTAAGGAGCTACATATCGAGGTAGTTTCTTGTTGTCGCTCGTTGCGAAGAGGTTGATCTGCAGTTCTGGGACTTTTTCCAAGATGAAGGAGAATAAGTCTGCATCCAGGGACCATTCTGTCTCTATCGGCTTTTGCCTGGATAGAGCATCCGCCGTCACATTGCGGAACCCATGCAGGTGAACTGCTGATAAGTGCCATCTTTTCTTCCTTGCCAGGCAGAAGATTGCTAGCATCAGGTGATTGATGTGAGGTGATCTCGAGCCTAGTGGGTTTAGACATAGGGTTTGCTACGTTTCGGCGTAGCCGTTTTGGCGTAGCCGATTCTCCATCAGAAAAGTAGCAGCACTATTCGGCGTAGCCGTTTAGGCGTCAGACTGTTTCGGCGTCTTTGTTTTTGAAAACACCCAATGACTTATTTATTTATTTATGTATGGAAATTTAGAAAAAAATGAAGGAATAATGTAAATAAAAATCTTTAATTGGAAAAAAAAATAAAATTTTTATTCACTTAGAGTATAAAGGATCCTATTAAAACAATAATGGAATAATGCATATTAAAAACTTTAAATTGAAGATATTGTATTACAAAATTAAAAATTTCGTTTCCTTGTGATAACTTTTAGCATTACAGGCAGGCCAGATGCTACGGCTAAAGCTGATTGAGAGGCGCCAGTGTGACAGGCCGAGAGAAGGTTGTGAACTCAAAGGCAGTATGAAAGCAACTGAGTTAATTCATTATAGAACACTCTCCTTTATATACAAAACCTCAAGGCAACAGGAAATTACATGTTCGAGAAACAGACAATGTTACATAGGAGAAACGCAGACATGTTTATTCTGGTTCTTTTTAGTGCGAGGGAAGAGCGAAGATACAAGCATAATATATACAAAATGAATTATGTTCGATCGTGTCAATCTGGGGTCACCTATGTGACGGACCGAGAGAAGGTTGTGAACTCAAAGGCAGTATGAAAGCAACTGAGTTAATTTATTATAGAACACTCTCCTTTATATACAAAACCTCCAGGCAACAGGAAATTACATGTTCGAGAAACAGACAATGTTACATAGTAGAAACGCAGACATGTTTATTCTGGTTCTTTTTAGTGCGAGGGAAGAGTGAAGATACAAGCATAATATATACAAAATGAATTATGTACGATTGTGTCACTCCGGGGTTACCTATGTGACGGGCCGAGAGAAGGTTGTGAACTCAAAGGCAGTATGAAGGCAACTGAGTTAATTCATTATAGAACACTCTCCTTTATATACAAAACCTCAAGGCAACAGGAAATTACATGTTCGAGAAACAGACAATGTTACATAGGAGAAATGCAGACATGTTTATTCTGGTTCTTTTTAGTGCGAGGGAAGAGTGAAGATACAAGCATAATATATACAAAATGAATTATGTACGATCGTGTGACACACGGTTGGTACACCAGTTAAGCATTCATTTACCACAACGGTTGGTGGCTCCAGAGTTTCAGCACATCTTTTCTTAATATATGTTTTCAATTTTTCTACTTTTACTTTTGCAGCAGATAGTTCATGGGTATGTTGATTCAACTGTCGAATCACTTTTCCATCCTTCATATGCAGTCTTACTTTACACCGATCTTTCTGTTCACATCGCCATAATTTTAATTCATAATCACTTTTGCTCATTGCATCAAAAATAAAAAGGTATCCTTCGTGAATCACTTTTTTCTTCCACGTTTGGTTAAAATATCTCCTTCCATGTCGTGAAATAGGGCTTAGACAACTGAAACAAGTAAATCTAAACAAAAGAAGGAAATAACAAAAAAATTTCTTAACTAGGTTAAAGTGAGTGAGAACTAATTACACTATAACATCGAAATAGAGCTAATTATACTTTAACAAAGAATTTATTTATGATTAGCGATATATAATATATATATATATATATATATATATATATATATATATATATATATATATATATATATATATATATATATATATATGTTTTACAAAGTAATAGTTGACGGCCAACAGTCTCTCCGCCGAAAAATTCTGATGCCGAATCGGCTACGCCTAACTGGCCACGCCGAAACGGCGACGCCAAATGGGCTACGCCGAAACGTCTCATTCTCTTACACATATTACTATCACCTCATTGTCCAAGACCAGTCTGATGTGGACTGATCTGGGAAGGGATAGGTTCTTTAACGTTAGGAAGACGGCCATAGCCTCCAAAATGTTGATGTGAAAGGTTTTGAACTGGTGCGACCAATTCCCCTGCATTTTCCTTTCTTGTGAATGACCTCCCCATCCTTCCAGGGAGGCATCTCTGATGGTTGAGGTGGTTGTAAGGGAATTGTTCGTGTTAGGCTCTTGGCTGTTGACCCCGGCCTTAGTAGCATGCGCAATTGGGTTGGTGTTAACCTTTGTTGATCTCTTCGAGCGTTTGATGTATATCTTCTCCAGACTCTTGACCCATACTTTAACTGTGCTTTTAGCACTGGGTCTGTCACTGCTGCAAACTGGAGAGAACCCAATACTCTTTCCTGTTGGTGTCTTGAAATCTTCTTGAGTTTCAGTAGTCTCTTGACAGATATCGCTAGCTCTCTCTTACGGTGTGACTGTAAGTTCCAGTGGATTCCTCACCATTGAAACTCCTGAGGTGGAGAAAGGCGAGACTTCTTGCTGTTGATCTTGAAGCCTAGGTGCTCCAGGAACTGGATCTCCTTTCTGGCTGCTTGTAGACAAGCCGTCTTGGATGCTGCCCACACCAGCCAATCGTCCAGGTGTGCTACTACCTGAATTCTTCTAAGCTTAGTTGTTGAACGATTGTATCCGCAAGTTTTGTGAATATCCTTGTGGCTATGTTTAGCCCAAAGGGCATTGCTGTGAAGACATATTTCGTCTTCTGTAGCCTGAATCCTAGGTAGGAGGAGAGGGGGCGGCTTACTGGTAGGTGCCAATAAGCATCTGCTAGGTCTATTGAGACTGTGTACGCCCCTTTTGGTAGAAGGGTCCTTATGTGTAGTAAGCATCCGGAACTTGTTGTTCTCGATGAACTTGTTGAGTGGAGACAAGTCTAGAATGACTCTGAATTTGTCCGAGTCCTTCTTGGGAACACAAAACAGTCTTCCCTAGAATTTGATGGACTTTGCTTTCCTTATTACCTTTTTGTTCATGAGTTTTGAGGTATATTCTTCCAATAAGGGGGTGGAGTGTTGGAAGAATTGAGGAAAAGGGGATGGAATTTTGTTCCATTTCCAACCAAGTCCATTCTTAATTAGGCTTTGGGCCCAGTGATTGAAGGTCCAACGATCCCGAAAGTGGAAGAGTCTCCATCTTACCTGGAGCCTCTCATTGCTGAGATGTTCCTGAGGATTTATTTCCGTGACTGCGTCCTCCTCTACCCCTTGAGGGGTTTCTTGAGGAACCTCTTTTTGAGCCTCTACCTTTGTGGGGTTGAAAGGTAGTTGTGTGCCTTTCAAAGCCTGTGTTAAATGCAGGCGATTAAGCTACTAGCTGTTGGGTTACCATCTGGAAGGTGGTTTGCATCTGAGCTACCATTAGAGGCACTGTGGCCATGGTCACAGTCAGAAGTTGTGCAGGTCTACGTGGTTTCTTTGTCTTCCTGTTATCAGGTCTGGGACCACCGTCTGAGGATTATTTCCTCTTGGAAGACATGCCCCACTTTTGGAGAGGGTTCCTATTCTCCGTGGCAGCTTTGGGGATAACCTCCTGAACCACATCTTGTGGTAAGAGATCCTTGCCCCAGATATATGAAGTGTTCAGCTTCCTGGGTTCGTGTTTGACTGTTGCTGTGGCAAACACATGCTCTCTACAGGCCCTCCTGGACCTGACGAAGGCATACAAGTCCTTCACAAGGGTACCCATGTGAGACTCGGCTAAGACCATGTACATATCCCAGTCGTTGGTAAGGCCTGCACACATTTCCATGCAGTTCTGAAGAAACAAAGAAGCGGCTAGTCTCTCTTTTGTCCGGAAAAGTCGCCGTAAACAAGTTTGCCATAGGAAAACTCGCCTCAGAAATTTTCGCCTCGGGAAATTTCGCCTAATAGGAAAATTCAACGCAAGACAATTTTGCCGTAAAACAAGTATTTGTGATAAAAACACTTTGGTTTCTGAAGTACCATTTTATCTCTTTCAAACAACCAAGTTTGTCTTTCAAAGTTTCGATAAGTAAACAACCAATAAGGAAATCAAGTAATTTTTCTTTGATCTTTAAAAAACAAGTATTTGTGATAAAAAAAACTTTGGTTTCTGAAGTACCATTTTATCTCTTCCAAACAACCAAGTTTGGTTATCGAAATTTCGATAAGTAAACAACCAATAAGGAAATCAAGTAATTTTTTTTTATCTTTAATTTTATCTTTCTAAATGTTTTTTGTATATTCGACTATATTTTTTTGTAGGCAGCCAACCCAAGACGATGGTGTATCAAATGAAAACTAGTAGAAGAGGACTGAAATTAATTGACAATCTTAACTATATTTACCGATTAGATCGAAAATACGGTGAGAAAACATATTGGAAATTTGATTATATCCAGTGTAAAGCAAGAGTGCATACCAAGTTGGAAGATGATAGTGTATCTATAGGCAAAACAGTCGGCGAGCATTGCCATCCTTCTCATCCATCTAAGCCTAAAGTTTACGAAGCAAAAACAAAAATGAAATCAATAGCCACCAATTCACAATCCTCTGCACGGTCCGTAATTGCAGAGGTTGCATCTAGTTTAGATTCAAATGCATTGGCGTTGCTGCCCACTAAAGCACATTTGTCGCGCAGTATTAGAGGCTGGAGGCAAAAGGAAAATCAGGCTCCTCCGATCCCAACCGGAAGAAGTGGGTATATTATACCAGAAGAATATAAATTTCTTGAAAATGGTGATCAGTTTTATTATACGATAGTGGGGAAGATTGTCCAGACAGAATTATAGTTTTTGGCACAAAAGCTGGGCTAGACGACCTTGAGAAAAACAAGGACTGGGCGTGTGACGGCACGTTTAAATGCAGCCCAGAGATATATTACCAATTGTTCACATTACATATTGTTATAAAGAATATTAGTATACCGCGTATTTTTGTCTTGCTACCTGACGAATCTCAAGTAACTTACAGCAGACTTTTCAGTGCCTTGAAAGACTTACGCCCATCATTACAACCCGAAACCTTGATGGTCGATTTTGAAAAAGCAAGTATTAACGTCTTTTCTGCTGTATTTCCAACAATAAAAGTAACAGGTTGTTTATTTCAAATGGCTAAGAATATTTATAGGCACATTGTGGATCTCGGTTTAAAGTCGCGTTATCAAACAGACGCAGAATTCAACAACAAAATCAAATGTTTCACCGCCTTAGCTTTCCTTCCTGTGCAAGATGTTATTGATGGATTTATCGAGCTATCAGATGATGACGATTTACCCCAAGAATTAGTATCTTATTTCGAAACGCACTATATAGGAGGAGAACGGGGTAGAGGAGAGCGAAGACGAAGAGTGGAGCCTACTTTTCCTATTGCATTATGGAATGTTTTTGAACGAGTTGAGCATAATAGAAGCAGAACGAACAACAGCATAGAAGGCTACCATGATGCACTGTAAAGCTCAATAACAAATATGCATCCAAATCTATGGAAGCTTATTTCGTATCTAAAAAAGGAAGAGATTTTAGCAAGAAAGAAAAAGTGTGACTTAGACCGAGGAAACGCTGAAGGAATGAAAAAGGTATATAGTGATGTCAACACAAGACTCCATCGACAAGTAACTGGCTACAATTCTGCACAGATAAGAGACTATTTGCGTAGTATTGCGTGGAATCTGCACACTTTTTAAATTATTGCATTTTTTCTGTTTTATTCCATTTATGTTCTTAACGAAACTTTTTTAAAGGATATGTTCTTAAATAATAAAGTATTTCATAAATGGTCTATGTATTTTCATTTGATCATAGTAAATAAATAAAAAAAAAATTGCTTGATTTCCTTATTGGTTGTTTACTTATCGAAATTTCGAAAACCAAACTTGGTTGTTTGGAAGAGATAAAATGGTACTTCAGGAACCAAAGTTTTTTTTATCACAAATACTTGTTTTTTAAAGATCAAAGAAAAATTACTTGATTTCCTTATTGGTTGTTTACTTATCGAAACTTTGAAAGACAAACTTGGTTGTTTGGAAGAGATAAAATGGTACTTCAGAAACCAAAGTTTTTTTTATCACAAATACTTGTTTTTTAAAGATCAAAGAAAAATTACTTGATTTCCTTATTGGTTGTTTACTTATCGAAACTTTGAAAGACAAACTTGGTTGTTTGGAAGAGATAAAATGGTACTTCAGAAACCAAAGTTTTTTTTATCACAAATACTTGTTTTTTAAAGATCAAAGAAAAATTACTTGATTTCCTTATTGGTTGTTTACTTATCGAAACTTTGAAAGACAAACTTGGTTGTTTGGAAGAGATAAAATGGTACTTCAGAAACCAAAGTTTTTTTTTTTATCACAAATACTTGTTTTTTAAAGATCAAAGAAAAATTACTTGATTTCCTTATTGGTTGTTTACTTATAGAAACTTTGAAAGACAAACTTGGTTGTTTGAAAGAGATAAAATGGTACTTCAGAAACCAAAGTGTTTTTATCACAAATACTTGTTTTACGGCAAAATTGTCTTGCGGCGATTTTTCCTATTAGGCAAAATTTCCCGAGGCGAGAATTCCTGAGGCGAGTTTTCCTATGGCATACTTGTTTACGGCGAATTTTCCTATATATATATATATATATATATATATATATATATATATATATATATATATATATATATATATATATATATATATATATATTTCTCTCTCTCTCTCTCTCTCTCTCTCTCTCTCTATATATATATATATATCTATATATATATCTATATATATACATATATATATATATATATATATATATATATATATATATATATATATATATATATATATATATATATATGTATATATATAGATATATATATATATATATATATATATATATAATATATATATATATAGAATATATATATATATATATATATATATATATATATATATATATATATATATATATATATATATATGTATTGAAAGTAACAAAATAAAGAAATGATTTGTTAATCATTATATGTGATGAAGCAACAGACTACTGCGACATTACTCATTTGTTACAATATTCTCCTGTTAATGTGATTTTCTGTTGATCTATGTAAAAATTCTTCTAAGTCTAGTCTTTTAACTTTCACAATTACAGTTGACGACACAGCAAGATTGATTAAGTTGGCATTGCCCATTCCATTTATGAGAGTAGTCTTAATATATTTCAGATTCGAGAAGCTTCTCTCTCCTGAAACCTACGACACAAGTAACACTACAGAAATGCCTCCTCATATGGATTAAAATTTTTTGTTAAGTCTAGCAATGGTTTAGGTCTTCCTGTGTCACCTAAGCCTTTGTAGAGTCTTTCTAAGCTGCGATTTGCAGAGAACAGCTTATGTTTACCACCTTTAGTGTTAGCATAATAAGCATGAATAAGTCAACACAATTTCTCGAAAGATGAGAATTCCGTACTTTGTGATTTAGGTGACCTTGAATGCTTTGATAACCGTGTTTGTTTCATTATTTAACCGGCTTTTCACTTCGTTCAACATATGAGGTCAAAGTGTGTGCTTCCTGACTGTTTTCCCGTTGAATCAACAACAAAATCCTGCAATGTTGTAGAAATTGTAGGTCTCCTTGATGGTCTACACTCTCAAGTATCAAAACCAACAGCTGTTGAACTCTTCTCCACCTCATCATACAAAGGATTGGAAGAAGATGAATCTGAACGCATCTCTTTGTTACAGTGTCAATTAATTCTCCAGCTTTTCCCAAATCAAGGTTAGCTGACTATAACAAATCAAGATAACAGAAAATGAACATATTTCTGAAAGAGTAAGAACTTCGAAATTAGCTCCAAACAATTCTCAATCTACTATAATTAAAATGAAGCGGGGGAAATAATACTTTGATAATGGTACAATGGATAAATGTAACAAAATTTAACATGCATATATTTTGGATAGAAATTCAGTATTGATTGATTGGACTAAATCCATCCTTCCCTCTCAAGAAAACTTGGGAATCTGGAGTATGTGAGAATTTGTCGATGTAATATTAACATGTAAATTTGTATGCATAAACATATACATATATACATATGCAGTATATAAAACGAATTTTGAGCAAAGTGAAAAATCCATTTTTGGGTGAGAGTGCCATGTCGTCTTGATGGAAGGTTCCTTGAGGTAGCTTTCTATGGGATATTTGCTACAGTGATACTTCCAGAAAATTAAACCGAAGGTCTCCAGGATTCTAACTCCTAGTGCGAGTATCCAGTAAAGGATATCGCATAAAATCAGGGGACGTATACTAGATACGACACATGGCAATCTTCACCCCGAATAGATTTAACTCTTTGATGTAAGAGGGAAGAGTGGCAAAAGAAAGGAGTGCCATTCTAGGTACCCGGTGGATCTTCATCCCTACTACTACTACGACGCCATTCCTTTTCTTGTCGTTAAGTAGAAACGGCCGCAGATAAAGTCATTTTGGGAGGGTTCAGCAAAAGGGAGGGTCCATCAGGACGACATGGCACTCTCACCCAAAAATAGATTTTTCACCCTGCTCAAAATCCGGTTTTTGGGCTCAGGCCATGTCATTTTGATGGAAGCATACCAGAGAATTAACTTGAAATTACTATAGCTGTGGGTTTGTGTATGTGCCCTCTACCTTGAATGGATTTCCTTATCTGGTCTACTAGACCTGTATTTGAAATTCCAGGTAACTGTCATTTCCAGTAAGCCTGGAGCTGGTTTGGTGCTTCCTGCCCCCTGCAAGGAAAGTGTCGACATCGACAATAAGGATTCAAGGTTTGTATTTCCGTAGGAACAGAAGGGAAAACTATAGAGCTTACCTTTTACTTACCATGGAAATCTGTAGCCTGATTTCAAATTTTAGGCCCTTATAGGGATTAAGTAAAACTCTAGCATGTTTTATATGTCTGTAACTGAGGTAGGAGTAATAAGATGCAAATACGTTTTAGTATTTTTATTTTGCAAATAAGTTATCAAATGTAGTTACAATGGAGTATGAATCTGATCCAGCATTAAAACACATCAAGGTCCATATTTTCTCCTGCAGAAAAAATATATAACTTCATTATCAGAATAATGCCACTCAATGAAGATGTGAAACCAAATCTGTCTGACTTGTTCAGATTTTTGGAAATGCATAAACACTCTGATGCAAACGTTCACTTAGCAGTGGTGCTATTGGTCAGATATGCACCTATATGGAACAGTATGTTAATCATCGTAGTGATTTGCACTAGAAGGTAAGTATACCCATGCACCCGATGCACTGTAAAGTCCCAGAACAGTCCACTGTTCATCGCAGCATTAAACGACGGGTTTAATGACACTACCCGCCGCCACCACAAAATGTTTTATTTCATGTAGTTGCTTCGCAAAGGGTTTGTAGAAGACCCTGGATGATCTCCACCCAGTGTATGAGCGGAGTCTTTCAAAGTCCATATGTTGAAAGAAGTTCAACGAAGAAGCAACTTTTCTCGGATCGTGACCTGCAGGTGTACTGTTAGGACCCGCTCTGCGAATAAAGTAGGTGAGCTCGCTCTCAGTTGTTTTAGGGATAGGTTTGATCCAGAATATTTGCCTCTGAAGTGCTGTCCTCCCTTGAAGTCTGAAGTTCTTCGAAGATAGACCTTAAGGGACTCTACTGGTCACAGAGAGGCATCTTTCTTCAGTGGGCAGATTCTCAAAAGGACCCCACCTCTCAGTGGGTAGCTCACTCTTGGCAAGAAAGGCATGATCAGGAAAGAGGTTCAGTTCTCCTGTGTCTAGGAGCTGAATATGGCCTTTGTTTCTGTATAAGGCCACTATTTCACTAACTCTAGCCCCTAAGGCTATTGCTAACAGAAAAATGACTTTCTGTGTTAGATCCCTTAGAGTACAATCCTCATTGTTTAGGTTCAAAGCATAGTGCAAGACTTTGTCCAAAGAGCACGTGATGGGCTTTGGTGGGATTGCTGGCTTGAGTCTAGCTCATGCTTTTGAGATCTTATTAAAGATTTCACTAGAGAGGTCCACTTCAAATGCGTACAGAAGTGGTCTAGCCAGGGCCGACTTACACGAGGTAATTATAGTAGAAGCCAGGCCGTGTTCGTGCAGGTATATGAAGAATGCAAGACAAAAATCTATCGATATTTCGGTCGGTTTCCTTGTTTTCACAAAGGAAACCCATTTCTTCCATGACGATTCATATTGTCTCCTAGTCGAACTTGACTTATACTCTTCGATGAAGTCAACTTTATATTTCGATATTCCAAACTTTTTGTTCGCCGCTATGGCTAGAAAATCATGAGATGTAGGTTGTTGGTTCTCCAGGATGAGGCGTAGACAGTCGACTTCTGGACCAGTGGAGATAATACTGGATCCGGCAGAGGAAACAGCTTCAGTTTCAGCTCTAGAACTAGAGGGAACCAATTGCTTTTGGGCCACTTGGGGGCCACTACTGCTGCTGTCCCTCTGAAGGAACTTAGCTTGTCGAGGACTCTTAGCAGGAGATTGGTTGGTGGAAACAGGTAAATGTGATTCCACTTGTTCCAGTCGAGGGACATGGCCTCCATCGCCTCTGCTTGAGGGTCCATATAAGGGGCTACGTAACGAGGTAGTTTCTTGTTGTCGCTCGTTGCGAAGAGGTCGATCTGCAGTTCTGCGGCTTTTTCCGAGATGAAGGAGAATGAGTCTGCGTCTAAGGACCATTCTGTCTCTATGGGTTTTCGCCTGGATAAAGCGTCTGCCGTCACGTTGTGGAACCGTTGTAGGTGAACTGCTGATAGGTGCAGTTCCTTCTTCCTTACCAGGTAGAAGATGGCTAATATCAAATGGTTGATGTGAGGTGATCTCGAGCCTTGCCGATTGAGACATTTTACTATCACTTCGTTGTCCAGGACCAATCTGATGTGGATTGCTCTGTGAGGGGATAGTTTCTTCACATCAAGAAAACTGCCAACGCTTCCAAAATGTTGATATGAAAGGTTTTGAACTGGTGCGACCAATTCCCTTGCACTTTTCTCTCATGAGAATGGCCTCCCCATCCTTCCAAGGAGGCGTCCGTATGTATCACCACTGATGGTTGTGGTGGTTGCAGGGGAATTGTCCGTGATAGGCTCTTGGCTGTTGACCACGTCCTTAACTGTGTGCGCAACACGATCGGGGTCCACTTTAGTTGATCTCTTTGAGCGTTTGGTGGGTATTTTCTCCAGACTCCTGACGCATCTTTTAGACATGCTTTTAGCACTGGGTCTGTCACTGCTGCGAACTAGAGGGAGCCCAATACTCTTTCCTGTTGGCGTCTTGAAATCCTCTTGTGATGGATTAGTCTCCTGACAGATCCCGCTATCTCTCTCCTCTTCTTGTATGGAATGGAGAGGTGGTGAGACTTTAAGTCCCATTGGATTACTAGCCATTGGAACTTCTGAGCTGGAGAAAGGCGAGACTTCTTACGATTGATCTTGAAGCCCAGGTATTCCAGGAACTGGATCACCCTGTTGGCTGCCTGCAGACAAGTAGTCTTGGATAATGCCCATATCAGGCAATCGTCTAGATATGCTACCACTTGAACTCCGTCGGAGCATAGCTGCTGGACAATTGTGTCTGCTAGCTTCGTGAATATCCTTGGGGCTGTGATCAGTCCGAAGGGCATTGCTCTGAAGACAAATTTCTTCTTCTGTAGCATGAATCCTAGGTAGGAGGAAAAAGGGCGACTCATTGGAAGATGCCAGTAAGCATCTGCCAGGGCTATTGAGAGTGTGTATGTCCCTTTGGGTAGAAGGGTCGTTGTGTGTTGCAAAGTAAGCATCCGGAACTTGTTGTTCTCGATGAACTTGTTGAGTGGAGACAAGTCCAGAATGACTCTGAGTTTGTCTGAGTCTTTCTTGGGAACACAAAACAGCCTTCCCTGGAATTTGATGGACTTCGCTATCCTTATTACCTTCTTGTTTAAGAGTTCTGAGGTATATTCTTCTAACAAGGGGATTGAGTGTTGGAAGAATTTTGGAAAACTGGGTGGAGTTCTGTTCCATTTCCACCCGAGCCCATTCGTGATTAGGCTGTGGGCCCAGGGATCGAAGGTCCAGCGATCCCGAAAGTGATACAGTCTGCCCCCTACCTGGAGCCCATCACTGCTCGGGGGGTTCTGCGAATTTGTTTCTGGGACCACGTCCTCCTCGACCCCGCGAGGAGTTACCTCCAGGAGAGCTTCTCTTAGGGCCTTTTTCTTTCTGACTAGGGTGAAAGGAAGTCGCCTCCCTCTTAAAGTTAGGTTTAAGCACTGGCGACTGGGCTACCAGTTGTTGAGGGACCATCTGGAAGGTGGTCTGAGGCATCGTGGTGATAGTCACGGCAGAAGTTGCGCAGGTAATCGTGGTGATTTCCGCTTTGAGCTCATGCCCCACTTTTGGAGAAGGTTGCTGTTCTCTCTGGCTGCTCTGGCTATGATCTCTTGGACCAGTTCCTGTGGGAAAAGGTATTTACCCCAGATGCTGGAGGTAATCAGCTTCCTCGGTTTGTGTCTTATGGTCGCTGAGGCCAAAACAAACTCTCTGCAGGCTCTCGTTTCTCTGAGGAAAGCATATAAGTCTTTCACAAGGGTCTCCATGTGAGACTTAGCCAGGAAGATGAACATTTCTGGGGTTTTATGTAGACCTGCACTCATTTCCAGGCAGTTCTGATGAGAAAGGGAGGTCGCAAGTCTCTCTTTTGTCTCCTTTTTCCTCCTCAGAGGATGGTCTGGCATCTTAGGAAGGTTCTCATTAAACTGCTGGCCTGCTATCTCTGGATTCAATTTAGAGATGGAGAAGGTTAGGTGGACATCCTTCAACTTCTCCTCGCAGGTGGGCAGTGCTAGAGAGAATGGTTTGCATTCCTCTAGGGTTGGGCAGGGTTTGCCCTCGTCGACTGCCTTGATGGCAAAGTCTAGTGCTCTCTCCGAAAAGGGGAAAGAGATGGAGGAAGGAGCAAGAAAGGTGGGATGTCTCTTGCTCTGTGCTGAGACTTTGGAGTTGGTGTACCCGACTCACTTCAAGGTTTTCAGGAGCATGGCTTGCGCCTTGTCATGCTCGAAGACAATGACCTCTTTGGGTACCGTTTACTCACAGGCTGCATGTTCATCCCGCAGTCTCACGCAACAGTCTGGGTAAGCTGAAAAGTTAGGTCAGAACTCAAGGTCTTCAATTAGTTTGGCCCCAACTTCTCCGAAACGAATAGTTTTCCATTCATCATGGGCAAATGCTCCGTATACCTGTAGGGGTGGGTTTCGGACCAGTGAGGGAGATCCAAAACTCTAAGGGGCTTCTTAGTGGAGCCCTTGGTAGGTCCAGGGTGATCTGCCCTCTCCTGCAACAGTATCTACTAATGCCGGAGTGATTCTCTCATTGTCTCTTGTTCCTTTTGGAACAATTTCATCATCCGTTGAATCGAAGTGAGGATCTCTTCGTTCTTGTCGGTATGTGCAACTGGTTCTGGAGTTGGGGTTGAAGAAGTTGACGGCATAGGTTGGCATGCTGCCACGGTGAACAGAACATCTTCGGTTGCTGTTCAAACGAATCCTTCTTCCTCCGCTTGTGGATGTTCCACGTCTCCTTCAGGGCCTCCTTGCAGTAGGTCCTGCTCAGTGTCAGTGGACACTTCTGACATCCTTTCTTGGTGGATGTCCATGCTTTCCAGTGCCTTCTTTATATCCGCGTCGATCTTCAGTTGTATGAGGGGAGGCTGGACCTGTTCCTGGGGCACCACCGCGTTTGGTAGAGCCTTGGGGAACAGTAGGCACCGTAGGGAGTCGTTGGGTAGGTACGGTCTCGGAGAGTTCTGGAACCCTCTTACCCATTTGTGAAGGGTCTCCCTCTCTGTATCCCTAGTCTCTATGTTGACGGGGGCAGGGGGTGCTTCTCCGAAGCCGTTGGCCATCAGGGTCGAGCAGGTGGGGCAACCCTTCGGGTCCCAATACTTGAGGTCTCCCGACACGATGCAGCAGGGGGCATGAGTCCTGCACTTTGTGTGGCCACAAAAGTCTTTGCCTTTGTTGTTGCAGAACAATGCTGCACACTTCTCCATTGGCTCCTCTTGTCAAGGAAAAAGGGCCCAATGAGTATTCATGTTTTTTATATCAGTGATATAAAAGGATACAATTTTACTAACAATAGTAATCACTATTGTTTATAATAGCTTAGGATAGTAAGCTTGAAAGGAAGTAGAAAAGACACATATCTGTGTTTCCTCTCCCAGGCCAATGCTGAGAGCTCCGTCAGTAATAATATTTAGTTTCCCTAATAGGGAGAATACAAGATAGAAAAAACTCTAGGATCTAGAATTAGAGTTAGTAAGTGTCTATACTAACATTATCCACCTGTAGCATATATTAATACTGATTGGTGACTTTTTAGGGTCCTGATGATCGGAAAAACCATCTGGGTGTTAAGGGAGTACTCAGCCTCAACATAATATCGTGGTGCCAACAATTCACTGTAATAGAAAACAGAGTATGCTAGAAAACATGTGTAGTACTGTATAATTGTATACTGCAGTTTAGCCGGCGGCACTGCCGGTGTTAAGCTAGTACCTGGCGGTACTAACTGATAGAGGGAGAAAAAGCATTAAGGAAGGAGAGTTTCCTATTATTATGATTAAACATAACAGTTGGAAGTGTAGGAGGACTGTCAGGCTGCCTACTGTCTCCTTGCCAGAATGAAAGTTCCAATGGAAGGGGGAAGAATCTGTCGAATTATGGCTTCCACCCATCCACAAAATACCTTTCGCCGGCTATGTGTTGGTGGCAATAAATGTTGATGGCTGCTCAAGGGAGGGCTGAGGACTTCCCAAAGTATGTTAGGTTTTTCCACCGGGAGCCGTCAGGAGCCGTCTCAATCTTCCCCCCAATAATATTCACTTCCTGTGAAGGAAGGAATTAAAGGGGAAGATGGCAGAGACGGCGGAAATAACTACTACCGGCAGGGTACCAGCCAGTAACGCAGTCACCCTAGTAATCCAGGATGACTGTCAGAATACCAGTGAAGGAGATTTGTGATGGCTATTACGTCACTAAAGGACAGAAGGGGAAGGGTAAAGAGTCTTATAGTTCATTGATATGAGAGGTGGTGGCAGGTATGCCGCCTACCTTCAACAGTGAACTGAGGAAGCATGGCCTCTGTGCTGACAGCATCATCGGTGGCAGAGGAACCATAGTTCCTTTGCTGACGACATTGTCGTTCTACTCGAGGGCGATGTAGAAAGACAGTGGTTGCCGCCTGTAGCGCCGGCGGCACTCAGGGAGGGAGGAAGGATTTAGTCTCTTCTCTCTGAGAGAGAATGAATATCGTAACTCATCTATTGATTCTACACAATGTAAATTCTCATCCGAATCGAGAAAGAACGATAGGGTGAGGCTAAGCGTGAGGAATTACTTTACTAACGTATATATGAGCGAGAGTAGCCTAGCTCTGGTAGGATCCCCGCCCAAGGTAGTTGGTACCAACAAGCTTATTGCCGCATACGATAAGTAAAGTCACATAATAGGAAGATGAATAATATTCATGTATGCAAAATCACCACTTGTATAATTAGCCTAATTAGCTAACTTTATAGCTTAATACCTGGAACTGTCACCCTACTGACTGAATAAAATGCATTTGTAACGGGCGACTGCAGTCGTAAAATGGCTGCCTCCGGTTCTCGTCAATGGCGTTGCGGTTGTAGTAGGGATGGAGGTCCACCGGGTACCTAGAACGGCACCCCCTTCTTTTGCCACTCTTCCCCCTTACACAAAAGAGTTAAATCTATTCGGGGTGAAGATTGCTATGTGTCGTATCTAGTATACATCCCCTGATTTTATGTGATATCCTTTACTAGATATTCGCGCCAGAAGTTAGAATCCTGGAGACTTTCGGTTTAATTCTCTGGGAATATCACTGTAGCAAATATCCCATAGAAAGCTACCTAAAGGAACCTTTCATGAAGACGACATGGCCCGAGCCCAAAAACACATTAGAAACTAAGAGCGTTACTAAAATCTTAGAACATAAGGTAGTTACAACTCAAAGAGCAACGAGAAGAATGGTGATGGGATTAACAGTAAGAGACAGAAGAAAAAGCAATATGGATACGATACCAAACTAAAGTAGAGGATATTCTAACAACATATAAGAAAATGAAATAGACATGGGCAGAATATATAATGAGAATAACGAATGATTGACAGACATTAAGAATAACTGAATGGGTGTCTTAAGATTAAAAATGAAACAAAGGAAGGAAAAGAGGAAAATCGATAGTCAAACTAAGAAAATTTTCAGCAATAAACTGAAATATAAAGAACATAAACGCACACACACACAATGTGGAGGATAAATTTTGGTTTAATTTTTTATTGTTGTTTGCCAAATCGAGAGAGAGAGAGAGAGAGAGAGAGAGAGAGAGAGAGAGAGAGAGAGAGAGAGAGAGAGAGAGAGAGAGAGAGAGCCTTACCTTACCTTATTTGCCTTATTTTTTGTTTCGGTTTCCCCAGGTCCCTCAGTGTGAGGCACCTCCTATATCCACCAGAGAGTTGCTAATGCATCTTCCGGTGTATTTTGCATCTTCCAATCTTGGAAGAGAGAGAGAGCGTGTCAGCATGTCAGCGAGCGAGAGGTAGTTAGTGTAATGATTGTTTGTTTTGAGAAACACTGTTGGTATAATTGAGGTTGTTTGTTTACATCTTTAGTTAGGTTAAGACAGTGGTGAATGTTTTAAGCGAATGTTTTTTTTTTTTTTTTTGAATGCAACCAGAGGCATTCCTGTGTGATTTGTTGCTGGGATTTATTCATAATTTTTACCAGAGTGGAAGTGATTGTTTATTTGCAGATCGCACTTCCTCCTTTGTCCTTCGTCATTGATCTGATATACAAGTGAGAACAGTTACTCTTCCGTATGTTGTGGAAGTAACCGAACTGGAATGGACACGATTACGGATTTGGAAGGCCATCTACTGAAAGATTGACATGATTAATAACGACCTTACTTTCACAGTGATTATTGATTAGAATTATTTTTGAAGGATTGATGATGTTTATGGCCATAAAAATATGAGGTATGATTGTACCTCCAAGTGTGAATATGATAGAGATGAAAATTAAGGGTAATTTTTCTGGAGAATTTTATTTAAAGGAAGATGGTAGAGTGAGTATGAAGGTGAGGCAGGGGGTGCCATTGGTAGCGAGGGAAAGTTTAAAGTTATCGGGTAAGGAAGTTGAGGCTATTAGTGTAAAAGTTGCCTGGTGAAATATTCGGGGAATTTCCAATAGTGACCAGGATGAATATGTAGTGGAAGGTATGGAAGCAGGTAACTTGGTGAAAACGAGTGCATATATATATATATATATATATATATATATATATATATATATATATATATATATATATATATATGATGGTGTTATGAATATGCAGGAACCTCAGGTGTATGTAAGTTTGTTGCCGAGTGTTAGGAGGAAGAGAGCACGTGATATACGTTAGGGTGATTGCATGGGATGTATGTATACATTGCTCAATATAGAGGATGAAAGGTATGTTAAGGCGAGAAGGGTAATGACTGGTAAGGTAAAGAATGATGACGATTGGGATTATAATACATTGAAAGAAAGAAATAGATTGGATGAGAGTATAGGTGAAGTCGAAAGGGAATGATTGTTTAAGATGTTTTGGGATAAGCGGAGAGTTTTGAGTCTTGGTGACGAGGACTGTGGTGGGTCTAAATTACTGAAATTTAAAATAGTTCTCAGTGATGATACCCCCAAATATCACCAGCCCAGGCATTTTT
The DNA here is from genome assembly GCF_036898095.1 of Palaemon carinicauda. Classification (NCBI taxonomy): domain Eukaryota; kingdom Metazoa; phylum Arthropoda; class Malacostraca; order Decapoda; family Palaemonidae; genus Palaemon; species Palaemon carinicauda. Next base: position 94,833,924 of record NC_090736.1, read on the forward strand.
CTCCGCCCATCACGAGAGAGATAGATGAGCAATGTCAGGAATTAGAGTGTATCGGTGTAATAGAAAGGAGTTAGATTGCCAGGAATAGCTCTACTGTCCACGTACGAAAGCCTGATGGAAGTTTACGTATGTGTATTGATTATAAGAAGGTGAATAAATTGACTGTTATAGAACGTTTCCCCATGATTGTAGTGTCTGATTGTGTTTATAAGATGCATTGAATGAAAGTTTATACTGAATTAAATTTATTTTTGGGGCTATTACCAATTTAAAAGGTTGAGGTTTGGTCTTGCGATTGCGCCTGCTGCCTTCCAGAGGATGATGAATGTGGTTTTGGCTGGGTTGGATTTACAGAAGGTGATTGTGTTTATAGATGACATTTTGATTGCGAATGAGACTGCTGAGGAACAGATGCAGTTGCATGAGGCAGTGTTGAGTCAGTTAATAGAAGTTCGTGTGAAAGTTAGACTTGAGAAGTGCACGTAGTTAGCCAGGGAAGTGGAATTTCTTGGGCATGTGGTGAGTGAATCAGGTATATGTAAGAGTTATAAGTTTGTGAATAATGTGAGAGAATTTCCACGTCTACAGACTGTGAGTGAGTTGCAAGGTTTTCTTGGTTTGGTTGATTATGGTCGCAAGTTTGTTAGAGATTCTTCAGGTAAAGGGAAGCTTCTGAATGGAAGGATGAGTAAGATGAATAGTACTGAGTTAAAACAGGATAATCAGATGATAGAAGCATTTGAAAGGTTGAAAGAAGAGGGCGCGAAAGACGTCACTTTGGCGTTTCCAGATGATAGCGAGAATGAGAATATGCTAGATTTGTTCCTGGATGCGAGTGGGATTAGTATGGGTGGTTTTTTAGTTCAAATGTCAGGAGCCAATGGAGAAGAGCAGTTGAGAGTAATAGTATATGTTAGTAAAGCGTTTAATAAAGCTGATTTAAAGTATTTGACGATGGACATGGAGTTGGCTGCAATAAGATTTTGAGTGAAAGCATTGAAAGTATTTTTGAATGGTCTAAAATTTATTGTGCGTACTTACCATCAACCCCTAGTATATATGATTAGGAAAGAGTGTGTGAATGCAAGGGTTGCTAGGATAATAGAGGATTTAATGAATTCAATTTTAGGTTATTATATATACCGGGAAGTAAAAATGTTATAGTAGATGCGGTGTCGAGACTGCATGGTAGGATGGAAGATAATGAGAGCAATCATAATTCTGAAAGGTTACCTGAATGTTTAGCTGAGGAACAAAGGTTTGAAAGGAAACCTATGTTATATAAATGTGTCTTAAGGGAGTTCAGTGAGTTAATACAGAACAAGTTAGATAGGGAAATACCAGGTAGCGTAAATGAGCTTAAAAAAAGGGTGATGAATGAAGTATCGAAAGGAATGGTATATAAGGAAGAGAATAGTGTACTTGAAGGGGGATTTTATCAAAGATAATAATGGTGGTAAGTATGTTGTACAGTGTAACTTTGTATTTGTATTTTCGATGGAATTGACCAATGGAATATATGGCATATAAGGAGATTGATATGGAACATATTTTGAGGATTCAATGTAATGAGGAATGTTGCAATTTATTGAGTGAGAAGGATAATGGTGTGACTGACTTTAATCCAAGATATATGGGTATGGAAGACAGTGAATGTGATGAACATACTAGTGAAGTGGGTGACATAATTGTAAGGAGAGTAAATGTATGCATGCATGGTGTAAAAGGAAGAATGATGACATATGTGAATATAAATTAGAAGGAATATTATAGTTTAATTGATACGGGTGCGCAAGTGTCATTAGTAAGTGCATCGGTTATTAAGGAAATTGAGAGGTACAATTAGGAAGTGAAAAGACAGTGTACGAGTGTGAGAATTCATATGATAGGTCAGTGAATTTTACTTGCTTGGGAGGAAGTGAGGTTGAAGGTGAAACAAGGAAGTATGGAAGTTGAATATCATTTTATTGCAATGAGGGAGAATGAAATGCCTAACTGTTTTTTGGTAGGAATCGATTTTTGGTGGTCGCATGATGTGTCAGTTGATATCAGTGAGGGTTTGCTTTTGAAGAATGGCTGTAAGTTAATAGTAATTGAGGATAATATTATATTTATGGCGAATTTTGTTAGCCTGATTGGTATTACGAAGTGAAGATGATTTGTTGACCAAAAAAGAGGTGGAAGAGATGCGGGATGAATGTTTCGAAATTAGTAGGTTACGTGAATGTATTTTGATTGGTAGTGGGGTAGAAGAATGGCCATCTGATTTAAAAAAAAAAGTTGTTAAAAGATTTACTGTTTTTAAGAATGTTGTGTTTTTTTACATAGGGGAATGGATATTTATGTTCCTGTATTTCCGAAGCATGCAGCTGTAACTATGTGTATATCAGTGCATGGCAGGTATGGGCATATGGTGAAGAATAAATTGTGGGGGTGCATGTGAGAGAGATTGTTTACGCCTGGGTTGAGTCAAATTTGTAGGGATGTAGCGACTACTTATGAGGATTGTCAGAAGGGGAAGTATCAGAGCACGCATGCAAGTCCGCCTGTTTTGAGGTTATGCATGAAAAAACTATTTGAGATGTTTGTGACTGATTTTGTTCCGTTGCCTGTGACTGCGACGGGACACGTGGGAATGATTATTATGGTAGATCACATGAGTAAGTTTACGTATGCAGTGCCTATACAGAATAAAAGGAGCGAGTGTTTGTGTGTAAGCCTACGAAAATGTTAAGTGATAACGGACCTGGGAGTTTGAGCAGATGTTAAGAGAATTGGGTATTAAGCATGTGTATTTGACTCCCTATAAGCCAAGTGCAAATGGTTTGGCTGAAAGGACCGTGAGAACAATAACTGAAATTTTGCGGATGATGAGTACATGTGATGATTGGGATTTATATGTTGGGTGTGCGTTGTGAGTATAATGCGATGTTGCACAAGAGTACAGGTATGTCACCTTGTAAGTTTGTGTTGAATTCTAAAAAGATAGTAAGAACGAGGTAGAGTGTGTCCGAGAATGAAAGGTTTGTAAGCTATAAACTGGGAGAGAAAGTGTTAAAAGAACTAGTTGAAAAGGGAAGAATGTATGTTAATATGGTAGTTTGAAGGTCCGTATGAGGTATTAGATGTTGGTTTCAGTGGTTTGAGTTATGTTTTGGGTAAAGTATATGTGGATGGTAGTGTGGAAAAGTTAGGGCGAACCACAACCAGTGGCGTAAATGGAAGGACGCACCAGGATATATTCAGGAGAATGGGAGGAGTAAACAGCTAAAAATGAACAAGTATGAACCCAGTATGTGTGAGACATTATGTTTATAAGATAAGCAATCGATCTTAGTCGAAGTATGACAAGGGCGTAAATGTACAGGTGAGTATGGAAGATAAATGTGTTAATACAGATGAATCATGGCTGAGTATGAATGATACCTATAGTGTGTGTGGTTTTTCGTTAGATGTAGTAAAATAAAGCATGGCAAATGCGAGAATGAGAGCCAGGAGAGTGATAAGTAGTATGAATGATTCTTTTATTAAAGTAGAAAATAATTTTGATGGAATGGATGAAGTGTTAATGGAAATAAGTGAAATTTTAGGGCCAGATGATAGTGAGGTAGATGGGATAGTGCATGATATATTACATGATAGGAGTATAGGTGGGAAATGGAATACGACAATGAATGATAGCAATATGGATGAAGTGAATGAGAGAGTATATGAAGGCCCAGTTACTCGAAGCAGAGGTCCTGTTCCCGACTGCGACTGAATTATGAAAAAAAATCAGGTAAGTGTTGTGTAAGAAGGATTTGACTGCAGCCAGAGGAAGTTCTGTGTGCTTGAGTAATGCAATTTATTTGTATTTAAATAATCTAAAAACTGGCTTGTGTTCCGGTGTCATATACACATCTCAATGTGTACTCTGTAATAAGTGCTACACTGGAAGCATATCTAGACAGCTTCAGTGGAGGATTTCGGAGCACATGGGGAGATCGGTACGAATCAATATACCTTTAAGTAAGAAACCAATTTTAGCTATTCATGACCAAGCATTTAAATTTGGTCATGCCATTTCTAAGGAAAATTTCAAAATTACGGACAGACATAGCGTCAGCCAACTGAGAATCTTGGAGTATCGATATATTTTTGGGACAAAACTCAGCTTGAATGAGGCCTTACCTGTTTAGTTGCCGGTGACCCATTGATCCGTTTGGACTGTGGGTTGCTGGTCTGGATGGGTGGTCATCGTCTCCTTCGAATGACTAGGTCTTTTAGTTATTAAGTCTTTTATATAGCTGTATGTATAATAAGTCTTTTATATGGTTTTATGTTCCTTGATTAGTTTGATTTTAGAGCTAGTTGGCAGTTCTTGGAAGTATAACTTCCTAACTATGTACTTAGGATGATTTTTATTAATTTCATTAATTTTACACTATGTATATATATAGGTATATATCATATATATATATATATATATATATGTATATATATATATGTATATATATATATGTACATATATATATATATATATATATATATATATATATATATATATATATATATATATATATATATATATATATATACATATACATTCAGGTGTCCCTATATAACACCATACGCTTACATATCCATTGTATATATATATATATATATATTTTTATATATATACATATATATATGTATATATATATATATATATATGTGTGTGTGTGTGTGTATATATGTGTGTATATATATATATATATATACATTCACGTGTCCATATATAACACCATACACTTACATATCCATTGTATATATATATATATATACAGTATATATATATATATATATGTATATAAGTGTATATATATATATTTATATATATGTATTTATATATCTATATCTATCTATCTATTATATATATATATATATGTATATACATATATATATCTATCTATCTATATTATATATATATATATATATATATATATATATATATATATATATATATATATATATATATATATATATGATAAAGTTTTGCACATTTAGACGTGTTTTTCATATTCAAATAAGCCATATATTTTTTATACATTAATGTCTGGATTCTCTTAACGACCTCGGGATCAGAGCCCCAGGCGAAATCACAAGACAAGAGCTTGTGACCTGCCGGGAATCGAACCCTGGTCTGGCAAGCTTGTATACAGTAGACAGTGACTACCACTTGGCCAAGTGGTAGTCACAAGGTCTTGTCTTTGTGTGATTTCGCCTGGGGCTCTGATCCCAAGATCGTTAAGAGAATCCAGACATTAATATATCAAAAATATATGGCTTATTTGAATATATATATATATATATATATATATACGTACACACACATATATATATATATATATATATATAAATATATATATATATATATATATACATATATATAAATAAAAAAAATATATATTAATATATATATATATATATATATATATGAATTTCTATCTCATACTTGTATCGAACTCTATCCCCTTAAAATGAAAGGCCAGGACACTTCCAACGATACCATCAAAAGCTCAAAAGAAGTCGTAACCTAACTGCAATTCAGGATCCGGTTGGCGAGAAATCAGTCTCTTACATGAGATTTTTGTCCCACTTCCCTGCCCAACAGGTGACACAATTAATACTTTTCAATTCGAATTACCCTTCATGAGTCAATATCGATGAAAATTAACACAATATCTTCCTCAAATAAAAATTAAATTCTACAGGTATATCATAATAGTACCTCATTCTTTCAGCACTCAATTCGGGTAATTCGATTTAAAAGCTATCATTTGTGTCACCTGGTGGGCTGGGAAGTCGGAAAAAAAACTCGCTGGTAAGAAATTGATGTATTGCCAAGCAAATCCTAAATTGCAGTTAGTAGTTAGGTTCCGATTTCCTTTGAACTTCATTCCTACATTTATACAAATGTAAAAGATTTTCATGTTTCTAGAGTTCATTTGCAAATACTCAATAGCATTTCTTCCTCATTCCGGATATAAAGATAATCACGCAAAATGAAAGTGAATATCTATCTCTAAATGTAAGCTTATTAAAAATGAGATACACGTACAACTGATAACACTTTATTACACTATGAATATTATTCTATCACTTCTCAGTGTTTCTAAATCATGAAACATAATCCTGCTGAAGGCAAAAATTTATCATATTTCAAAATATTATGTCAAGGGAGAGGCCTTAGTGGGGCCGTGGCTAGTGGGTGGGGACCTGGTTGGGCACAGGATTCTAACCCACCCTTAGGTACACCACTGCTCTTCATGCTCTTCACAGTTGGAGATTATCTAACATCTCCTCTGAAAGAAAAGCTTTGCAGAACCTATGGTGAAATAATTTGCTGGATACTTCCAGAAGTCGTCCGCATCCATGAATCAAACCAAGTAGAAAACATAGTGATTGGTGTCATAGAGCGAATGTTT
>NC_090736.1:94847872-94857872 GCF_036898095.1 Palaemon carinicauda
GGCATGGTCGAGAGAACTCATCGCACACTCAAGGCAGCCCTGATAGCGAGATGTACGGACGAACATTGAAAAGCGCAACTCCCATGGGTCCTCCTTGGTCTTCGCACCGCTCCCAGGGTGTGGTGGGATGTTGCAAAACAACCCCCACACCCTTGATCACTCTAACAGACAATTGTCTCCACAAAACAAACTTTCAACTTACTTTATCATAAACTGGACTCTTAGACAAGAAGGACATAAAAACCAACCATAACCTTAAAACTATATTTATTAAAACTAGAATACTTATCACAAACCATCCACAACCAAAATATCACTTGAAACTAATTATAAACTTGAACACTATATATAAAAAAAACTTAATACCATTCGAATAAACCAACCAAAAAAACAACACCTAACAAAACTTAAAATTAAATTAACCACAACCTTAACTTCTCATCCCAAAAACATATATATTGCGTGTGTTTACTAACACTCCGCAAGATGAGTCACAAAAAACACTTTAGTAATCTTTCACTAGCCAACTGTCTTTATTGGCACAACACCACTATATATAACCAAAAGACTGTCTTAAATATCCATAACAGCCTTAATCCCTCGGGGTCATGGGTGTCATCGTTGTCGATATCATCATCATCATCATCATCATCATCCGAAATCTTAATTGTAATAAACAGGCCAGGTCGTCAACAGTTGGTCAATCCACTAGAGCATTCTAACACCATCAAGTTCCTTAAACAAGCCTGGACATCAACAGTCAATTTCACATTCAAGTGAACTCTCTCCAAAGGAGGAATCACGGCCTGCCAAAATAAAAAAAGAAAAACACTTATGAACACTCCTAACTAACTGAACTATCGCACTATAATCAAAGATAAATAATAAACTGTTCCTATCATTTACAATCACGATAAGCAAATATAAACAAAACTGTACTTACTTTGGAAATATATGCACACTTCCACGCTGGTAAGAAATTATATAAAATTGTAATCCAGCACTCACAAACGAACTGTCTCAAGCTGCAGTCAAATCAAAATAAGCATTCACCCAAGACATTCACCACTGTCGTAACCTAACTAAAAACATAAACAAACAATCTCATTTGTACCAACAGTCTTTCTCACCACCAACGATCGATACACTAACTACTTTCGCTCGCTAACACAATCTCTCTCTCTCTCTCTCTCTCTCTCTCTCTCTCTCTCTCTCTCTCTCTCTCTGGATTTGGCAAAAGAAAATAAACAAAAAAAAATAAAACAAAAATTAATCCTCCACAAGGGCAGACAATGAACCTTCCCTTGCAGAGAAGGTCTACGGTGAGGCGCTTACAGTCCATGGCGAGTTCTTTCCTGCAACTACCGAAAACACCAAGCTAGATCACCTGAGAGAGATCGCTTGGAAATTCAGACCATGCCTGAAAAGATACGAGGACAGGACCAGACACTTCATGCCCAAGAGCCTAGACAACTGTGACTACGACTTCATCTGGATGGATGCTCACCGCCAACACCTGACTAGACCTTATTGCAGCCCTTACGAGGTCATCAGAAGAACAGCCAAATCTTTCCTCTTGAACGTCCATGGACAAGAAGATGGGGTGACGATCGACCGATTAAAACCAGCGTACCTTGAAAGCAACAAAAAGATCACCGCAGGCCCTGGTAGACCTAGGATTCCACCTCAGAACAAATCATCCACCAAACGGGAGAAATCCACGCAACGACAGGGGAAAAGGAGTCCTCCGAAGCAGAACACCCTTTGCTCCGTTCAAGCAGCAGAGATGAACTACGTCGCCTCCACGATACAGGGATTAATTGCATCAACCATCTCCTAAGCTGCCGTGTTTCCTCCCCCTGGACTCTTTTCTGATAATTGTAACTATAATTTTTGCCACGCAGTGGATTTTTGTATCACGATGTTGCGCTCTTTGAGAGCTTTATTCTAATGTATATTACTGTATATTTCCTAAGGCTACCACCTTGGTATTTGTTAATTCATTTTGAATGAAAACAATGATTTTGGCAGTTGGAAATGTTTCCCTCCTGGGCTACTTTTCCATCTGCACTTTGTAATATGATGACCATTGCAAGTTCAGTTAATTGTCAGTCTCTCTCTGCTCGTCTTGTTGTCCTCACACACTTTTATATGAACTTTGCTACTTCCAAAATATTGTAGGTCCGAGATCTAGAAGTTTGGGGGTTAGCCCTAGGGCATAAGGTTGATAATGATTACTCTCTGGGACGCGTACCAATGCAACAGGGACGTGACTCTCTCTTTGTCCTTGAAATGAAAAAAAAAATCTAACACTAAGGTTTTCATGAGCCTTGCAAAACACGTGGCAATTATAAGAATTGTGTATTTTCTCATTAACATAAGCCCTTGTTTATATCTCATATGGATCATACAACACTCTTAAACAGTTTATGTAAGACTTCGTAACAAAATACGTGAAATAAAAGGTTAGTTCTTTAAAATAATGTAAATTTATATATACTGACTTCAATTAAAAATACAAAGAAATTAATTATGAAAGTCTTACGTAATTTACATACCAAACTTATATCTACATGAGAGGAAATCATTTTAAGAGCTAGCCATTCACCTCAAATATATAAATGACATATATAAATAAAATACATGAATAAATCATCTACTCTACTCTAGACCAGCTTTGTAAAAATATGTGTACACACACACACACACACACATATATATATATATATATATATATATGTATACATATATGTATATATATATATGTATATATATAGATAAATCTATACATTATATATATATGTATATAAATATATATATATATATATATATATATATATATATATATATATATATATATATATATATATATATATATATATATATATACACCACACACACACACACACACACACATATATATATATATATATATATATATATATATAGATAGATGGATAGATAGATAGATAGATAGATAAATCTATATACTACATATAGAGAATATATATATATATACATACATATATATATATATATATATATATATATATATATATATATATATATATATATATATATATATATATTATTAAATGCTAAGCTACAACCCAAGTTGGAAAAGCAGGATGCTATAAGCCCAGGGGTCCCAACAGGGAAAATAGCCCAGTGCGGAAAAGATATAAAGAAAAAAAAATATTTTGAGTATAGTAACATTAAAATGAATATTTCTTATAAAAACTATAAAAACTTTAACAAAACAAGAGGAAGACAAACTAGATAGAAGTGAGCCCATGTGTACCCTCAAGCAAGAGAACTCTAACCCAAGACAGTGGAAGACCATGGTACAGAGGTTATGGCACTACCCAAGACTAGAGAACAATGGTTTGATTTTGGAGTGTCCTTCTCCGAGAAGAGCTGCTTACCATAGCAGAAGAGTTTCTTCTACCTTTACCAAGAGGAAAGTAGCCACTGAACAATTACAGTGCAGTAGTTAACCCCTTGAGTGAAGAAGAATTGTTTGGCAATCTCAGTGTTGTCAGGTGTATGAGGACAGAGGAGAATCTGTAAAGAATAGGCCAGACTATTCAGTGTCTGTGTAGGCAAAGGGAAAGAACCGTAACCAGAGATAAGGGTCCTATGTAGTACTGTCTGGCCAGTCAAAGGACCCCATGACTCTCTAGCGGTAGTATCTCAACGGGCGGTTGGTGCCCAGGCCAACCTACTAACTATAAATATATACATATATAAATATACACACACATATATATATATATGTATATATATATATATATATATATATATATTTATATATATATAAATAAATAAATATATATATATATATAGATAGATAGATAAATCTATATATTATATATAGATAAATATATATACATATATATATATATATATATATATATATATATATATATATATATATATATGTATATATATATATATATATATATATATATATATATATATATATATATATATATATATATATATACATATATAAATATATATATAGATTTATATATATATATATATATATATATATATATAAATATATATATATATATATATATATATATATATATATATATATATATATATATATATATATATATACACATACATACATACAGTATACATCACAATAATTATTATCATCTTTCCTTACGCCGATTGATGCAAAGGGTGTCGGTTTTATTTCGTCAGTCGTTTCTACCTTGAGCTTTTAAATTAATACTTTTCCATTCCTTATTTTTGACATTTCAAGATTAATCGGAAAGCCACATTCCGTTGATTCTATTATTTTACAACTTTGTTGTTGACTGACCTCTGGATACTTTCTTATATATATATGAAAGTGTTTTTGGGTTTCATTTATTTGTCTCGAAAAAGTTTCTATTGTTTTCCTTCCTGTCTTTAATGACAGCATTACACGTCTCTGCTTCAATCTCCTCTGCTCTGAGCACATCATGCTCTACATCATGTTTTGCTGCCTTACCACAAGATAAAATGACAAGATTATCCTTTCTTTATAATGCAAATTGGTTGTGCAAACTCTCTACTGCCTTAATTATCTTCTCTGTTTTCCTTTGGCTCCAGGCAATTTATGTTTGTCTCATATATCCATGTGTATGACTCTCTGAGTGTTGCGTCCCTGCCCCATCCAACATGTAGTTGACAAATTAAGACCTAGTGTATGTTATTCTGACCCATCTCTGATATGCTCTTTGTTTGGGAGTGTGCCTGTGGTACCAATACTGTTGCGTCCGGAAGACCTAGCATGTTGAATGAAAGCTTTCTCTATTGCTTGTAAACCTCTGAACTGTTTCCTGGAATGAGAGAACAAACAATACTTATTGCACCACGTTTAAACAAATATGCAGCTCCTTGTTGGTTTGATTCTATGTTGCATAGAAGCTTTGCAAAGAAGCTCAGGTAATATGCATAGTTTTGATGACCATAACTCAAGAAAAGGGGTGTCATGTCATGTACGCAGAATGCATGCTTGGTGAAGTCGTTCTGTTTGACAGCACGGAACAATGCTAGAAGTACGCGCACATAATCCATTCAAGAAAGCCACTGCTGAACTATCTTTCTGAGGGATTTTTCTCTGTATTCTCCACAGTGAGCTAGGCAGCCATGCAGGAATTGTGGCACTGCCTCATTGTTCTTGGGTGATTCAGTGGTATTGGGAAAATAGTTTGCTACAACATCATAGAATCTTCTGACCATCTTGTGAGAGTTCAAAATTTATACCTTGGCACTGCCTCATGACGAATAGTACCAATGCCTATATTACAACTTTGTGACAGTGAACCTCCCTTTCATAACATTTCCCCGAAAGAGCACCTTACAGTGAACTTGATACAATGAGTCCAGCTCCAAGAAGGATGTCTGACAAACCACTTCCATCCATTTCCTTACCCAGCATCCTCATGAATGGAATGCATATTCAAGGTGGAATGTTCCTTTAAGTAGGATATGGTTTTGTACCGATCAGTGTTATTCCATGTTATAGGATATGGCTTCATACACCATCCCATGTTGAATTTGGTGATGATGAATCTTTGTTTCGCTTCATGTGTTGTACTTTCAGCACACCATAGGCCTTTATATACAGTTTAATATTCTTTGATGAGACTTGCAATGTCTGGTTGGTAATCAATGGATGTCAAGCTGTCAGGTGTCTTCCTAGTGTTGGAAAGGGGACCTGTGGTACCAGACATTAGCTTCTGTGTGCATTGGCCATTCATCTTGGTTAAGATCCAGATTTACTCCAGGCTAATTTCAAGGAATGAATCCTCACCATCTGGATACGTCACAGGAATGATAATCATTTCTCTTAATTTATTTTACTCTTTCTTAACGATTGAAAATAACTGATACCCATGGAAGGTCCCTAATAGACGCTAATAAAAGCTTTTATGATAATTCTGACTAAATAGCTAATGTTTGTAATGTTTTATTACATTGAAAAACATCAATCCTTAATAGATTTCTAATATATATATATATATATATATATATATATATATATATATATATATATATATATATATATATATATATATATATATATATCATCAGTTTCAAAAAAGGCATTATATTTCAAGCTTAAGGATTATTTATGCAAATTTTCGTCACTAAATGCATAACAAAGTGTCAATTATTTTTTAACTGATAAAGAACTCACTATGTAAATGTTTCACTAATTATAAAAAGGCCATTGGAAATACTTTTTGAAGCTCTATCTATCTAACAGTCTATCTATTTATCTATCTATCTATCTCTCTATCTAGGTGTCATATCCTCGACGTGGGCTATCAATTGCCTCCCCCTAGATCTTTGTATAAATTATCCAGTTGTTACATTCTTATTTACATTCTCCAGTAAACTGTCCAGAAACTTTTCCCTTTGTCGGCCTCTTGCTCTTCTCCCCTCTATTTTTCCCGTAAGGCATAAAAGTTCGATGTTTCTTACTCTTACTACATGCCCCTGAAATTCCATCAGCCTAATCCTTATCACTTTTAGAAGTGATCTCTCCTGATTCCTTCATCTCAATTCCTCTCATTTGTTACTATCTCAGTCCATGAGATCTTCAACACTCTCCTGTATAACTGTAATTCAGCTGCATTTGTTTAATTGATTCAAGTTCTTTAATATCCATGTCTCTGAGCAATAAGTAAGTGTGGAACATACATACTTTTCCATTGCTTTAACTTTTATCTGAATCCCTATCCTGTTATTTGTCAGCAGGTTTTTCAGACTGCTAAATGCATTTTTTGCAATTATTCTGATTTATATTTCTTTATTACATCTTGCATTATATGATTTCACCCTACCTATATATAGAAAGGAATTGGTTTGTTTTATTGGTGCTCCGTCCATTATGCTGTTGCAATTTGAAGTTCCAAAGTATTTTATGCTATTAACATTCTATTTACTTTGTGCTGATTTTTAGTTCCAGTTTCTCACTCTCGTTTTTGTTTCATGATAAGAAGTGATAGCAGTTTCTCTTCTGAGTCAGCTGCTCTCACAAAGTCACCTGCAAATCTATTATTCCTTTTTTCTCCTCCAACTCTTATTCCTTTCTTTCCTGATATACTTCTCAGTATGATTTCTCCATATATAGAGATAAGGTCTGGTGACATTAGACATCCTTGTCTTACTCCTCGTTCTATTTCTTTGCATGGTGTTAAATTATATCGTATGTTAACTGTAGCTTCCTGACTCCAATGAAGGTCTGTAATTAGCTGATGGTCCTTCACGTTAATATTTAAACTTTTTAAATTTCAATAAGCTGACATTGCTCAAGTTTATCAAATGCCTTCTCACAGTTAATAAAATACCGGAAAAAAATCTTTCTGTACCTCTATTGCCCTCTATGTTGACATGCTCATTTTGAATATTGCATTTCTGGTTCCATTCCTTTCAGTATCTCGATACTCTTCTCCTGCAACTTCTGATTTTATTCAACTTTTTATTATATCTAATACTATTCTTGATTTTATTTTTGTTATTATGCCCATTAAGCTGAAGGCCCTATGTAGACTGCACTGGACGGCATTTGGTTTCTTGGGGATATTAATGAGGGTAGCGCTCTACATCTCTTTTTGAATGTATCCTGTGTTATATATTTTATTTGCAAATTCTACAAGTTGTCTTAGTAAGAAAGTCCTAGTTGCCAGTAGCAAGTAGTAGGTTGGCCTGGGCACCAGCCACCCGTTGAGAAAGAGAGTTATGAGGCCTTTTGACTGGCCAGACAGTACTACATTGGGTCTTTCTCTCTTGTTACGGCTCTTTTCCCTTTTGCCTACACACACACTGAATAGTCTGGCCTATTTGTTATATATTCTCCACTGTCCTCATACACCTAAAAACATTGAGATTAGCAAACAATTCTTCTAAATCCGAGGGGTTACCTACTGTACTGTAATTGTTCAATGGCCACTTTCCTCTTGGTAGAAGAAACTCTTTAGCTATGGTAAGCAGCTCTTCTAGGAGAAAGACACTCCAAAATCAAACCATAGTTCTCTAGTCTTGGGTAGTGCCATAGCCTCTGTACCATGGTCTTCCACTGTCTTGGGTTAGAGTTCTCTTGCTTGGGGGTACACTCGGGCACACTATTCTATCTGATTTCTCTTCCTCTTGTTTTGTTAAAGTTTTTATAGTTTATATAGGAATATTTAATTTAATGTTACTCTTCTTGAAATATTTTATTTTTCATCAAGTTTCCTTTCCTCACTGGGCTACTTTCCCTGTTGGAGCACCTGGGCTTATAGCGTCCTCCTTTTCTAAATAAGGTTGTAGCCGAGCAAGTAATAATAATAATAATAATAATAATAATAATAATAATAATATTTTTATCCTATCATGGCCATGGCTTTTGCCTTTCTTGAACTTTTTCATTAAACCCACTATTTCTAGTAATTCTGAACCATTCATTAGTATATGCAACCTAGGTCTACACCTCTTCCCTCAAAAAGATCCTTCACATATTCTTCCCAACAGCTGAGAACATTCTTTATCTCCATCACCGATACCCCTTGTTTATTATTATTAATCATATTCCCTCTTTCCTCTCTGTCCTATTATTTCCACATTCTCCTTTGTCCTCATACACAATAACTTGCCAACACTGAGATTATCTTCACTTTAGAGATTAACTACTGCACTGTAGTTGTTCGGTGGTTACTTTTCTTTTGACAAGAGTAAAAGTGACTCTTTAGCTATGGTAAGCCGCTCTTTTAGGAGAAGGCCACTCCAAAATATAACTTGGTAGTGCCATAGACTCTGTACCGTGGTCTTACACAGTCTTTGTGTAGAGTTCTCGTGCTTAAGGGTACACTCTGGCACACTTTTCTATCTTATTTCTCTTCCTTTTTAATTTTTTTAAGTTTATATTGTTTATAGATGAAAGATATATATTAATGTTATTGCTGTCATTAAAATATTTTATAGTAATGTACATCACTTCTCTTGTAGTTTATTCATATCCTTTCTTTGCTCTACTATTTTCCCTTGCCGTAGCCCTTGGGCTTATAGCAAGCATCCAGCTTTTCCAACTACGGCTGTAGCTAAGCAAATAATAATAATAATAATAATAATAATGATAATAATAATAATGATAATGATAATGATAATAATAATAATAATAATAATAATAATAATCCTTCAGTCATCCAATTCTGACATCGTCTTTTTTTTTTTTCCTGTTTGAGTAGCATATCTTTAGTTGGTTCTTTTAGTCTGGTTTCTGGGGATTCTCCAGTCTCTGTCTAGCTCTCCTTCCTCCTCCAGTGGTTCTTCTATATTCAGTACTTCATAAATGTTTGACATTCAATTCTATATAATTCTTTCAGCCGTTAGTCTGTTACTAGGAATTATAGTTTCCCGTTTTCTTCTATTCTTCTTGTCATTGATTTCGTTAGTTTTACTGTTAACCTTGATACTACAAGCACATGGTCGCTGTAGCAGACTGCTCCTGGATATGTGTGTCCACTACAGCATTTCTCAATCTTTTGTTGAATGTAATGTAGTCAACTTGATTTCTACATCTGCCTCCGAGTTTTTATCATGTCCATAGTAATCCTGGAGGTTTTTCGAACCATCTGCTTATAACAAACCATGATATTAGTCTTTCTCCTCTAAAAAATTTTTCTCCCGGTCTGTATGGTTCGTCTGTCTTCAAACCGTAATTTTTCCTACAATTGCATGAGAATGTCCCACTGCCATTACAATTGATAAAGATTTACATTGTTTTTGAGCTTTTGCTGGCTGGTCATACAATATGCATGCTTCGTCTTCTGTAGAATCTTGTGTTGGAACATATACTTGTATTATGTTTATATTGAATGGATGTCCTATTTAATACACAAACCTAACCTCTTCTGACATTGCCCAGTACCCCAGTAAACATTTTGATGTTGTTTTATTGACCATTATGCCACCTATCAGTTTTGCCGATTCCTGTCCGTCTTACTTTACT
>NC_090736.1:94862872-94877872 GCF_036898095.1 Palaemon carinicauda
ATGTATGGCATATCTATTTTAACGTTATCAATTATCGTAATATATTTTATATTCTTTATTCATTACTTTCCATATAAAGATGATTTACTTCCTTATTTTCTTTCCTCATTTTGGTAATTTTCCATGTTGGATCACCAATTTTATAGCAGCTGAATAGTAAATAGCGTTGCAGTTTAGATGATGATGATGATAATAATAATAATAATAATAATAATAATAATAATAATAATAATAATAATAATAATTATAATGATAATAAAAAATAATAATAATAATAATAATAATAATAATAATAATAATAATAATAATTAATTATTATTATTATTATTATTATTATTATTAGTCCTCTGCATAACAAAGGCCTCAGACATGCCCTTCTACTTGCATCTGTTTATGGTCTTATTTTGCCAGTCCCCAACGGCATACTTTCTTAACTCGTCAATCCATCGTCTTATCTTCCTTTTCATGATTCTTTTGCAATCTCTAGGGAGCCATTCTGTTATTCATAATGTCTATATATTACCAGTCATTCCCATTATATGTCCTGTCAAACTCCATTTCTTTTTTTACATGTTGTTAGAATATCTTTTACTTAAGTTTGCTCTGGTACCCAAATTGCTATTTAGCTGGGGGGGGGGTGCTCTCTTATTTTCTTTTCGCATCGTTATTTTTTCATAGCTTTCTCCATTATAACTAGCTTTGGTTCTAAGGTTTTAATAATGCTCTAAGATTCTTAAGCATAAGTCAATAGAGGTAGGACCATCTGATTAAATACTTCTCTTTTTAGAGAAAGGGACATTCTAATTATCACAATTTAATTCTGTTTACCAAAGCATCTCTATCCCATGCTTATACTTCTTTTAAATTCGGTCTTGTATCCTGGGAAAACCCGTACTTTCTGTATTAAGTATGCATATTCATTACTAATCTTAAGAGGTTCATCCATAACTCTATTGGTTATTACTCTGCATTTTCCTAGAACATTATCTTAGTTTTAATCATATTAATTTTCAGTCCCATATTTAAGCTTTTCCTCTTCAACTCTTCCATCATATTTTGTAATTCCTTTCATGAATCATAAAACAGAATTATGCCATATGCAAACCTAACTTGTGTTATTTTCCATTAATGTTAAATCCTTCATTTTCCAATTTGTATATATATATATATATATATATATATATATATATATATATATATATATATATATGTATGTACATATATATATATATATATATATATATATATATATATGTATATATATATATATATATATATATATATATATATATATATATATATATATATATATATATATATATATATATATTCAAATTTCACAAGGAAACGTGATATCACACTTAAAAAAGTAGGAAGACTAATATATAAGAAAGAATCCTGACTACTATCGTCCCACTTCTTCAAAGGACTGATTTATTGAGACTTACATTATGCATGGAACAGGGAAAATACAAACATAAATACAGATATACGTGGAACAATGTGTCAGAAAAAACAAGCTACGTAGGAGGATCCAAAGCCTTTTGTGTTTATGTTGGCCTACCTCATATCCTATTAGTCAGGTGGCCTACCTAAAGGGTCATTTCAGATATCAGGTTAATTGGCTTTAGTCTTAAGATATTTTATTTTATCACTTCGCGTTATTTGTAACATTTTTTTAAACCTTATCCAAATAAATAGAATAGCATATTCATATGTATATTCTTTCAAGCATAAAAATACTGTACGTATGTGTACATACTGCCCATATATATAAACATACTTGTACACATGTATGCACTTATAACCTTATCCACGTAGACATACAATTACATATGTATTTGTACCTGTTTTACATTTCAATGTGTGTGTAAATACACACACACACAAACACACACACATACATACATATATATATATATATATATATATATATATATATATATATATATATATATATATAAATATGTCCCATCCCAACGGATAATGAGACATCGGAACATAAATTTTTTCATTTCATTACAAAAAGGTTTTTTAATATAGTTTACACATCCCGATACTCTTAGACAAGTACCCACTTGCTCTTATGTTCGCTCGAGTGGTACCGCATAACCCTCGGCAATAAGATGCAATGTTGCTCTGTCAATGTGCTGAATTGTTAGATTTTGAGGATTTCTCCACTGTAATTGAAATATACTGTCACCAATAGGCTTTCAAGACATTACCTTATGAGACTTGGCCCATGTCACCTATAACAGAGTTCAGTGATCGGGCACTACAATTTGTGACAGTCATAGTACTCTTAAAAAGGTCATTACTCTCACTGTATAAAACATATATTTTGCATACAAGGATTAGGACATTACACAACCCCCCCTTTCCCCACACTGAAGCTCATCACTCCGGGAGCCAGGAGGAGGTACGCGCTCGACCTCTCTAGTCTATATGTGGAGGACAATCCTACCCGGAATAGGACATGGCATATACTAGACAGAAATGCAACATAAAATATATTCATAGAAATCACCCAAGAAATAACAGACATCTTCCACTAAAAAATAAAAAAGTAAATATTGCATATAAAAATGTACACGATATTCTGTATCTAAAATAATTTCAATTATCTTCTTATGACCTGTGCAACTAAAATACAGAATAACCCCCCCCCCCAAAAAAAAAAATCATACCAATATCGGTATTACACAACCTAATCAATAACCTCCCTCTGGTTGCGGGTAATACGGGCCTTTTTGGCGGGATAGTGGTAGGAATAGATATTACTTCATCCGTCGATTTTACTTGCACTGGTTTATGGCAATATTTCGCAAAACAACTCACCACTACCATTTCACCATTTTCAAAATCACTACAATACTTGCACATGTAACTATCAATCGATGTCCACTAGCCGTCTTCCCGAGAAAATCTTTCAGATTCCCGCCCTTCTCTTATAATTCTAAGTATAAGGTATTTGCATCTGCATAATATGTGAAAATTTTTATATATTTATCGCCAGTTCTTGGTAGAGAAAAGATGAGATATAATTCACTAGACAGGTAAACTGACAGAGTGAAACATATTTCGTACAATGCCCTTCCTCAAGGCTGAACTTTTATCCCGTACCCACTTTCCTTTAGGGAACCACCCCGGCCCCAGAAACCAGGAATCATATAATACATAAGTAGCGCACCATCCGCCTGACGGATCAAATGTGACCTATTTAACCTCTCTCTGTTTATTTTTAGATTCACTCAGCAGTATGTTATACTGTATTGCCAAAATTATCACAACATTTATACATTAAGCATGAACATGAGAACACATTGTTATCATCAAGTTTATTTAAAACACGTCAAAAGAAGAAATGAGGTCTGTTCAAACAACAACAACAGCAAAGAAAAAAAATTTACTCATCAACTCGAGGAATGTCGCATATGCAGGGGTAAGGAGGTACACTCTGATTGACACTTTTGAAAACTACCTCTTCTGGCACCACGTGTATGTGTGACTGATGACGTTTAGACAATGCGCCATTAATAATGCTTTGTATCACTACTGCATTAGATTTAACCATCTTTTCTTGGTACGGACCCAAATACGCTGGCTCTAGTTTGTGTTTCCTAGGTTGTAATCGTTCCAAATACACACAATCACCTACAAATACTTTTACCGGTACTTTGAGCTGTATTTTACATTAGCTCTTTTCAAAAACCTTTCAGTGGTGTTCATTACTCTCCTTAAAAGATTCAGTAAATAGACACGATGTTGCTCAGTTTGAATAATTTGGCAACTGTTGCGAATTAATCAGGACCGTATATGGTAAAACAGGATCCTGTCCATACACTAAAATGAATAGCGTGTTCCTGAGCTAGGCTTTATAGGCAATGCCCAAAGCTAGCTCAGCCGTAGGAAGCATGGCGTGGCAATGAAGGAGGTCATCAGCCACTAAGTAACGTAAAATTTGCACCACTTCCCTATTATGCGATTCCAATAAGCCATTTGCTGAAGGTCTATATTGCTGTTACTTAAAAGTGTTAAATTTTCATCAGGTCTGTGACTGATTTCACCACCTTGTTTATAAACTCGAGATCATTATCACTTATCAGAATTTTCGGGGCAACCAAACCTAGTAATAAAAGAGCACAGTGCCTGGGCTAAAGAATTAGCGGATTTATTCAACATTGTGTAAGTATGAGTGTAACGAGTAAATGCATCCACAAATACACATATAAACATATGTTGTGTTATACTAGTAGGAAATGGTCTTACCATATCCATATGCACCCTATAAAATTTAATAGGTATCACAGGCCACTTTCTGGCTTCCAGTTCAGTGTTTTTATGTTCTTTGAAACAGTTACAAGCATGACAACATTTTATATAATTTTCTATAGATTTTTTCATTCATGACCAAAAGAGAGATTCACGTGCTCTCCTTAACGTTCTATCAATCCCTAAATGCCTTGCATACGGAGTTGCATGTACAATGTGGACGGCTCGATTAATTAAAGTGGGAGGAGGAACTACCCGTGCATAAAATTCCCCTCGCCTCGTCTCGTTACCACAATATAAGATATCATTCTCTATAAGAATATTCTTACGAGGCGCACTTAGAAATGATAAATAACTCTCTGATTGCCCTTCAATCACTGCTCGCACTCTTTCCATCCACTCCTCCGTCCGTCTCAGATTTCCTTTATGTCCCAATCTCCCAAGTCAATCACACCTGCATCATCCGGGCCCTCATTCTGGACACCTGCAGTCGTGTTCTCGGCCACCCACATACATTCACCTTCACCGTTTCCATTTTTCTCTCTCCAACATATCTAACTCTTTCTCTCTCTCTGTTGCTCTCGGATCTCATTTTCTGATTGCTCCTTGCGTGAATTCACATCACGTTTTCTATTTTGATGATATTCTTTAATATTGTGGTTTCGTTCTTTGTTCCTCTTTTGTGTCTTAGTTGCTACTACTATTACTGCGCCTCTAGAGAGGGCATCAGCTACCTTGTTGTCAAACCCCTTTTTGTTATACTCTAGCAATCTTTTAATCCATCTTGCTTGTCTAGATGTCAAGTCACCTTTGTAGAATAAGTCACGTAAGAGGCGATGATCACTTTGCAACTCAATTGGCTGACATAATAAAAAGAACTGATGCCTCTCTAGAACCCAAACAATAGCCAGTGCCTCTCTATCAAATGTACTATAATTCTTTTCTGCCCTTTTATAATGCGCTGGAAGCAAAACAAATGGGTCGCTCTCTACCATTATCATCTCGTTGAGAAATTACGCCACCAATAGCTACACTACTCGGATCTGTTGTCACTAAAAATGGGCGATCAAATCTAGGATATGCAAGTAAGTCATTGCTAGTTAAGGAAGCTTTCAAATTGTTAAAGGCCCTATCTTCTTCCAATCCCCAATTGCTTACTTTTTGTTTCTTTAAAGCATCTAAGGGTCTCGCTATCTCTCCAAAACCTCTTATGAATTTACGGTAATACCCAGCGAGCCCAAGGAACCCAGCTACATCCTTAGAGGTACGTGGCCTTGGGAAATCTCTAATAGCTTCTACTTTACTGAGGCATTGTTGGATACCTTCTGGGGTTATTATGTGGCCTAAAAATTTGACCTGTTTAAAGAATAATTTGCTTTTTGACAAATTTAAATTCATACCATTACGTCGCAATGCTTCTAAAATTTTATGAATATTATAATTATGTTCTTCGGCCGTATTTCCTCTACTGATGATATTGTCTAAATAAACAGGAACATTATGGCAAATTAAGGGAGACAAAACTACCATCATTACTCTAGAAAAAATGACTTGGAGCCTTTTTATCACTGAAAGGAAGAAAATCAAACTGAAATAGTTTATCGCTCGCTATAAAGGCTGTTTTACATTTACCGTCTTCCAGAATGGGTATTTGATAGTATCCAGATTTTAAATCAATAGCTGTAAAATATTTACTATCCCGTACCTTCACAAGCATTTCTTCGATAGAGGGCAATGGAAATGCATGATCCTTAGTGACTGCATTCAACTTCATATAATCAACACACAATCTTTTTTCCTAACAGCTCTCCTCGATTATCCCTTGTTGCCTTAACTTACTAATTTCCCTTTCTATCTCGCCCTAGAAATGAATGGGTACCTTATAAGGCCTTAACCTGATCGGCTCCATATGCCCAGTTTCACTGCTAAAGAGAAATCGATCAACCCACCCGAGTGGCTTTTCTCCAATTGCAATTACATTGGAATAATTATTAACTATGTTACTAACTACAGGTTGATATTCTGGCAGACATAGTTTTTGCGCTTCCATAATCACGTTCTGAGTGTATTTGTCTGTTCGGGCTGGAGTTGTGGCTCCGAAGATCCCATTATTAGCAATTTCACATAACTCTGATTCACATACAGAATCAGTTCCTAACACAACTCTATTATTTGACAAATTGCTATAGTTATATCAGCTCTGTTCTCTTTTATATCTGACAAGCCGTCATAGGGTTTAAATACGATCTTGGTTTCCTCCGGGAGAGGCTGACACGGGGTCACTGATATGCTAGTATGTGTCTGGGGAGGCAATACTTCTCCTCTTTCAGATGCAGTAGTTACCTTACTTAATTGTTTATCTGTTCCTGCAATAGCACTTACTCGCTCATAATTTTCTATCAGCAAAATGCACTCTCCTGGTTTTACCGTTATTCTATCTTTTTCCCTGCTAATGTATATTTGATTACTCGTAATAAAATCTAAACCCAGTATAACCTTGATTACTGGAATTCCTAAGGTGGGCAAGACAATAATATCGTGTGTAAACTTAACAGATCCCACCTTAAAGTTGACGATCGTTGTATGCCCTGCCTGTAGTTTATTTCCTCCTGGAGTGTCAATGATCATGGATGATACTGGCAGTAAGGGTTTGAGGAGGTTCCTTTTTCAATAAGCGAAACGCTGGCTTCTGTGTCGATCAGCGCTCGAATGGACTTATCTGGTAGGTCAATCCTGACTGCTAACATTCCTAGCCACTCATTAAATTATGTGGGGCACATGCCAACGACCTCGCTTGCAATTTCCTGCTCCTTTCCATAGTGCTGTGGAGATGAGGTCGGGATTACCAAGGGGGGTCTCAGTGGCTGCTCCATCGAATACATCGTAGTCACTCTCACCGCTGTCTCAGCTGCTGCTTTTGCCTTGATCTCCCTTATCTACCCCTTCCTCTTTTTCCTTTTACTCTTGGCGTTTTTTGCTGGGCACTCTCGAGTAGTAACGCGGGGATCTTTGGGTGGGGCACTCCACTCGATGGTACCTCTTTCCCCAACACCGTCAACATCTGAAGACTCTTCTCACCTTCCAACTACGTTCTCCCCTCTCTGGTTTGGGTGTTGGTGATTACCTTTCATGGCTGCCACCTTTTCGGAATCGGGGCAGTTATTCTCAGTAATTTTTTCTTCTGGCAAACTGTCAAGAATGTTTTGTATCGTCAATCACTATGTCTGCTAAAGAGCGATTTTCATCGAACAAATAACCACATAAATACGGGTTTACTAATCTGCTAATATGTTTACGAGCAATTGCATTTTTATCTCCTTCTGGGAGATTGGCTCTCCGTGTGGGAAATGAATTCGAAAAATGCGAGTTACAAAACTGAGAACTGTCTCGCTTTTGCGAATTCTGGGTTTGTATTTTTCTTTCCTGTTCCCTTTTCTCGCCTCAGGCAAGGCGTATTTCTCAATTGAACGTCATTTTATTTCAGTATAACTTGTGGTCAACAAATTACGTCCATAGCAGGAGTATCTTTTAGCAACCTAATTGCTTGAATTGCTTTTTCTCTTTCTGACCAGCTGTATGGGGTTACTGCAAAGTCTCCCAAAATAACCTCGATCGATTGAAACCCTTTATTAGGTCACTGATCATCAACAGGCCTAACACTTGCTTGGAGTTCTGGCAACTTTCGAACTACAATGTGTTGCGTATATTCACTAAGCTGTGCATATGTGCTTTCACTTGTTTGCATTTGAACTTTGTTTATGTACGTCGGATATGCTTTGGTTGCGCGCCGCTCCTCTTCTCGTCCAACTAGGAATCTGTTCATTAACTCGGCTAGGTTATCTCTCCTATTTTCCAAGTCCTGTGTTTGTTGTTCTCGTCTATAATCTTTCTTGGCATCACTATAAACGACAGCTCCTTTGTTATCATCTCCCGCCCGCAGCAGTGTCTACTGTTAGTCCTCGTATAGATAGGCATATTGTACTTATATTTTACAGGCTTAAAGAACAACTTCGCTCACAGCATACACAAAGAGATGTATTTCTACACCTGGCACCATTTATCTCCCATGTTAATGGATAATAAGACATCGGAACATGGGATTTTTTCACTTTATTACAAAAAGGTTTGTGAATACACTTTACATAGCCCGATAATCTTAGACAAATACCCACATGCTCTTATGTTCTTACAAGTGGTACTACTTAACCCTCGGCAGGTAAGATGCAATGTTGCTCTGTCAATATGCTGAATTGCTAGATTCTGTGAATTTCTCCACTATGGTGGAAATATACTGTCACCAATAGCCTTTCAACACATTACCCTATGAGATTTGGCACACCTCACCTATAACAGTTCAGTGATCGCGCACTACAATTTGTGACAGTCATAGTACTCTTAAAAAGGTCGTTAATCTCACTGTATAAAACACATATTTTGCATACAAGGATTAGGTCAAATATATGTATGTATATATATATATATATATATATATATATATATATATATATATATATATATATATATATATATATATATATATATATATATATATATATATATATATGCGTGTGTGTGTGTGTGTGTGTGTGTGTGTATAACACAAACATGTAGCAGAGCATAAACACTTACTTATAAATAATGATTGTACATACAAATGAATGGGAGCTTAGATACAGAATATTGATTTCACATGATTTCCCATAGCAATTTATTATCTGAGGTATGAAATCTTTAAGCAAGAAATCAGTTGTCATTCAAGTTAGGTGTATTTTAAGTAATTAGAATTTCAATTAATTTTGCATATCTCTTAGTAGACAGATGTATCGAGTTTTTACGGTACATTCCAAGGTCTACATATAAATTTTTATCAAACTTTCTTTTTTAAAACTGGACATGATAATGTTGACTTTTCTGCTTGACCAATATAAAATTTTTCACATAGAAAGACTTTATGAAACCTGTTTTTATTGTGTTATTGTTCTTAAATGCTTCATTCACGTTGATTTTTTTTTTACTAAGAATTTGGGAATATCAACCTTTAAAAGTAATAATATATTGCAGTACACTTAGATTTCGAATTAGGAAAATTGATAATTATGGAAATTTAATTATTTAAAGTATATTTTAATGGCAGAGTTATACATCATTACATAAAGATTTTTTTATAAAGTAGCCAATGACACAATTTAAAGATCTACCAGCGTAAACAAAAATTTTCCAGCCAACA
This sequence comes from Palaemon carinicauda, assembly GCF_036898095.1. NCBI lineage: Eukaryota > Metazoa > Arthropoda > Malacostraca > Decapoda > Palaemonidae > Palaemon > Palaemon carinicauda. Next base: position 94,872,372 of record NC_090736.1, read on the forward strand.
AACTCGGTTAATTGTCGGGACCTTCTGAAATTTCTACTGATTGAGATATTGTGTTTGCAGATAATGGCAGGATGTGATTAATAAGGATACGGGTCGACCAAATCAAATCTAATCGAACTGTGTTTAAAAAATTATTCATGGATTCGTTTTCATTCACTAAAGCTAACTGACTTTCTTTGCCAATTAGACCTATTCGCATTTAGCGTTACCTTTTTGAGATATCATATGGACAGACAAAGTCTCCATGTTTAGATGGTGTTGATAAAACGTTTGTGTTAACGCTTGACAAACGGATTCAGTGATAATCAGGCGAATCTCACGTGCCTCCAAGACTAATGGTATACTCATCCTTTATTGATATTTTGGAAAAAAAAGAAAAAAAAATACAAAGAAAAACTCATAATTTGTTTCGAAAACAATTATGATGCACGCCTTAATGGCTAAAGGTTCATTTTGTTTTATTTTATTTTGCGATCAGGTGAAAGCTGTGGTCGACGTTAATTGAAATAATGGAATGAGAAAGAGGTACCGCCTGTTTTTTTTCTATTTATTTATCTTTTTTTCATTCATTTTTTGTTTTTGTTAAAGGCCATATCAAATAAATTCCAATAACCAGTATATTCAATTCAAAGAAAAATATTTGGTAAACGAAGCAAAAAACTGCGATACTCTTATTATCAATATCCTGTAAATTATTGTCGGATTGAGTACGAGAATATAGTCAGAAAAATACCGCAATCATTCAGTGTTTTGAATGAATAAACCAACTATCGTTAATTGACATTTATATTACGTTAATATGCCGTAAGCTCTCAAGATATATGCAGTGGCACGGCTTACGGCCACGAATACAGATCCTCCAGTTTAAAAACCCCTCTTTTCTATTAGGAATAATTTTAATAATAATATGTTATCACGTAACCTTCTTTTAAAATTACGCCTCTTCATCAATGAGATTTATCCCAAAGGTGAAAAATTACATTTAAAACTGTAATATTTGCTTATATCATAACCTTCCAGGGAGGATTAAAACTTTCGTTATTTCATAGGAAAATAGAGGACAAAATAATATATATCTTATTGTTTGTTAGCTTGATTACTAAGAGCAGGACCCACTCTAAGGGGGTCCTGACCAAGTACTTGTCATTAATACGTAACTGGATTTGATGAGCTTTATTGAGAAAATTTAGACGTTATTTATTACTAAAAGCCCAATGATAAAAGTGTAGTGGAGGAGTCTTAAAGGCCTAGTCACCAGGACTAGTTTATTAATGTATTTATCTATCAATCTCTTTTATTATGTTCATTATAACCTGTACTGCTGAAATACTCTAAAAATTACTATTTTCCCTGGTACTATTTCAGAGTCTTTGTGGTTGATAGGAAATCATAATCAGTTACACTAAGCTTTGAAGATTCAAACCATTGATCCTTCACGACATAGCTTGTTGCTTACACATTCACATAATCGATGTAATTTATGTGACAAATAATTGTGAACACAGATGGAGATGGTTTGGGCATGCTCTTCGCACTCCCCACGAGATATTAGTTCACCAAACGTATAACTGTGCTCCACAAGGCACTAAAATAGTTGCAAGACTCAGCCGTACATGGCTGAAGACTATTAAGCGTGGTGTAGAAGATGAAAAATGGAGAAGTACTGAAATGAAAGCTCAAGATAGAGACGTCTGGAGAAATCTAACCGATTCCATTTGCATCATTGGGCGTAGGAGATGATGATGACGATGTTCAGTTAGGTACTAATTGCAGTACCATAACAATTGTTAATCAAATTCTGAAGAAAAAACTTGTTGTATACCTCATAATGGGCACTATCTTTATTCAGGAAAATTTTGGTTTGTTATATATTTTGGTGAATAAAATTCTTTATAGAGATACATTTCTGTATGTATTTAAGTATGTTTTCAATTTACATTCAGTTAGGTCAGTAAAAATTTTCTGGAAGCCTCCAGGATATTTTAAAATAAATTTATACTTAACAGATTTAGTTTATATGAGAACTCTGAAAGGATATTTTTTTCTAAACATCTTGATGACCTAAGATTTTCCTTATACTGTAGATATGCATGAAAAATAAGAGTGAAAACTTGGGTTGTAGTTTGAGAAAGTAATATTCGACTTAAGGTCTCCAACATATGTCAAGATGGAATACTTTTATTAACAGGGAATAATGTCTGGTTTCCACATTATTCACTGTAGTCTCTTGACAGAACCTACTATTTCTTTCCTCTTCTTCACAGGAATGGAAAGTTGGTGTGACAGTAAGTCCCAGTGGATTCCCAACCACTGAAACTTCTGAGATGGAGAAAGTCGAGACTTTTTTATGTTGATCTTGAATCCAAGATGTTTCAGGAACTGGATCACCTTTTGGGAAGCTTGCATGCATTCTGTCCTGGATGCTGCCCACACCAGCCAGTCGTCCAAGTAGGCCACTACTTGGATTCCCTTTAGGCGTAATTGCTGGAGAGCTGCGTTCGCAAGCTTCGTGAAAATCCTTGGGGTTATATTTAGCCCGAATGGCATGGCTCTGAAGGCATAGAGTCTTCGTTGTAGCTTGAACCCTAGGTAGGAGGAGAGGTGACGACTCATTGGAATGTGCCTATAAGCATCTGACAAGTCTATAGAGACGGTGTATGCCCGTTTGGGCAGTAGAGTCCTTATGTGTTGAAGCGTCAGCATCCTGAACTTGTAGTTTACTATGAACTTGTTGAGTGGCGTTAAGTCCAGAATGACTGAGTTTTTCTGAGTCCTTCTTTGGAACACAAAACAGCCTTCCTTGGAACTTGATGGACTTTACCCTTCGAATTACTCTTTTCTCCAAGAGTTCTCGAATATATTCTTCCAGAACGGGGGTAGAGTGTTGGAAGAATTGTGGGAACGGAGGTGGAGTGCTGTACCAACTCCAACCCAGTCCATTCTTGATTAGGCTGTGGGCCAAGGGATCGAAGGTCCAACGATCCCGAAAAAAATTAAGTCTCCCTCCTACCGGAAGCATTTCACTTCTTCTGTTGTGGACCTGAGGCCTTGCCTCCTTGACCGCATCCTCCCCTGAACCCCCTTCCTCTTGAAGGGCGTCTAGATGAACCTCTGGCTGTTTGTCTAGCTCTTGGGCGAAAGGTAGTTGTCTGCCTTTCAAATGCTGGATTGAACGCCGGTGACTGAGTTGTCACGGCTTGAGGTACCAACTGGTACGTGGTTGGGGTTTGTGCCACCATCTGAGGCACTGCGGTCCCCGGAAGCTGTTGCTGCTGCTGTCTATAAGGTTTGGCTGGCCGAGAGGATAGCCTAGGTTTCTTAGTCTTTCTTTTAGGTTGGGGACCCTCATCCGAGGAAGACTTTCTTTTAAGAGTTAGGCCCCACTTCTGGAAAAGGTTCCTATTCTCCGTGGTTGCCTTATCCACTACCTCTTTGACCACTTCGTTAGGGAAGAGGTCCTTACCCCATATACAAGAGGAGATCAGTTTCCTCGGTTCGTGCCTCACTGCAGCCGAGGCGAACACGAACTCTCTACAAGCTCTCTTAGCTTTGATGAAACTATAGAAGTCCTTTGTTACTGCGGCCAGATGGGTTTTGGCCACTACCATAAACATATCTTGGATTTTGGGGTCACTTGCCATCGTCTCCAGAGTCGTTTTTAAGGACATCGATGCAGCAAGTCTCTCTTTTGACTCTTGCTCCCTGCGCAAGAGAAAATCTGACAGCTTTGGAAGGTCTTCACCGAACTGACGTCCGGCAATATCGGCCTCCAACTTCCCGACTGAGAAGGTAAGATGAACGTCCTTCCAGTCTTTCTGGTCCATGGGTAAGGTCAGGGACAACGGCTAATATTCCTCCAAGGAGAGACATGGTTTCCCTGCCTCAACCGCCTTCAAGGCAGCCTTAAATCCCTTCTCCATAAAGGGAAAGGCTCTGGTAGGAGAAGCCACAAAGGAAGGATGCTTCTTACTCAAAGCTGGTACCTTTGAGTTTGTGAAACCTCTCTCTTTCATCGAGCTCGTCAGTAAGGCCTGTGCCTTATTATGGTAAAAAACTGTGACCTCCGTCGGCTCCGTCTCTTTCTTTGAGGCTGGCTCCTTCCTAAGACGGACATAGCAGTCCGGGTAAGACTCCTTGTTTGGCCAGAATTCCACTTCTTCAAAGGGAATTGAACCCAACTTCTCCAATATGACAATCTTCCTAGTTGTCATAGGCATGTGCTCGGCATACCTCCAAGGATTGGCATCCGAGCACAAAGGAAGATCCTTCACGTTGAGCTTCTTCTGGGGCCCACGTGACGCTGCAAGTCTCCGCATCTCCAACTTCATTGCAGCTTCCTTTTCATCATTCTTCTTCGGCATTTGTTGAATCATTTCAACGATGGAAGAGAGAGTCCTTCCCAGATCATCTGGGATAGCAGACAATATTGAGGGAACAGGTTCAGGGGCCTGAACCGATGTAACCGACACCTCGTCGATTTCTTCTTCCTCAGTATCAGGAACCTGGGTCAGCTCCTCTTCTTGGCCTTCTGCCAGAAGGTCCTTTTCGGTGTACTCAGACACCTCAGACATCCTATCATCCAGTTGGATGTCTTGTAGAGAGTCCAAGACTTCAGAATCAACCAGAATCTGAACTAACGGGATCTCCGCATGAGGCTGAGGAATCACTGCATCCGCCGATGCCTTAGGAGATAGGTAAGCCCTCATCTTCTCGCTTGGAGGATAGGGGCCAGAAGTATTCTTCTGGAAGCCCCTCACCCAGATTCGAAGCTTTTCCCTAGTTGCGTCCCTTGACTCCGCCGACTTAGGGTTGTCAAATGCCTCGGTAATCAGGTTAGTGCAAATGGTACATACCTGAGGGTCCCAATACCGGATATCACCTTTGGAGACTGCGCATGCTGCGTGCCTCCTGCACAACTCATGTCCACAGAAGTTCTTGCTGCGGACGTTGCAAAACATGCTCCTGCACTTCAAATGGTCCTCTTGTAAAGAGAAGAAATTCCATGAGTATCAAGTGAAAACATATCACTGGATAACTAGTGTTAATATATAGAGCTTAAAATAACTAAGCTACAAAGGAAAGAAGGAAAGACACATACTTGTATTTCCTGCCCAGCCAATTGCTGTAACCTTCCAGATAATAAAACTAAGGTTAAATCTCCTTCTAGAATAACCTTCATCATATTTTCCAGAGGAAAATGTAGGTATAGCTCACACCATTATAAAGAATTTTAATATACTGGATAATTAATAAAGAAAGAACTCACTTTCTTCATTCTGTACGGTCTCAACAAAAGGCTGTACAAGGCAACACAAGTATGTTGGAAAAACTTAGTGGTACAATATATTCCATACTATAGTTTTCTCCATGCAGTATATACTATACTGAAAAAATACTGGCTATTGTATACAATACAATAGCCTGCCAGCCGGCACGTACCTTAATATAGTTCCAAGGTATACTACCTTTAGACTACTGGGCTGCAGATCGCTAGTTCAGTT
>NC_090736.1:94882872-94895372 GCF_036898095.1 Palaemon carinicauda
TGAATACCATGGAGAACTGCAGAGTGTAATAGATAATATACCAGAGAGAGAGAGAGAGAGAGAGAGAGAGAGAGAGAGAGAGAGAGAGAGAGAGAGAGAGAGAGAGAGAGAGAAAATGAAAATTATTATTGGCTAATTCAATTCCAAAGTTGGAAAAAATAATGAAGGGATAGAGAATGGGATTAAGTTTCTGTTCAGCAAACAATCTTGTCATTGGAGTTACTCTTTTTCAACACAAGAACATTCACAAGAATACATGGTGTTTACCTTGTGGCAATTATAAAACCCAGATAGATCACATTGCCACTAATAAAGAGAAATGTAAGAAGCTATAGAGTTGCTGATATTGGTAGTGACCACCAGCTCCTCATTGTGACATTGAAATTAAAACTGAAAGCACCAAACGGAGAGATAGATAGAATACCTAGGTTTGATACAACAAAGCTTTTAGAAGAAGAGCACAGAAAAACATTTGCAATTGAAGGTAGGAAATCTATTTCCTGTCTTAGACATTTTAAGAGACGAAGAACAGGAAATTGATGAAGAATGGTGTGATATTAAAATCATATATCTGTCAGTTGCTAGTGAATTCTTGGGACACATAGTTACAAGGAGAAAGCCATGAATATCAAATGATACTTGGGATACTATAAAAAAGGAGACAAAGATAAACATTGATTGGTTAAAGTACTCGAGAAAGTTATGAAAATTACTAGGTAGAGCATGCTAGGTACTCCAGTATTGAGAGTGAGGTGAAAAGAAAAGCTAGCAACAGAATATTTAGACAGCAAAGCAGATGAGGCTGACAAAGCTATGAATTCAGGAACTGGTTAAGGGGTAAAAGTTGCTTATATGATTATTAAGGGAATATCGACTGGAGCAAAGAAGAAGAAGCCTATACCCATCAAAAAGAGAGATTGCCCTGTTATAGCAACAGAAGATGAAAAAAGACAACATTGGTTGGAACACTTTAGTAAGGTTATGAATTGGAGTTATGGAGGGTATAATTTGATTGATATACCTGAAGCTGATGAATACCTTGGTGTTTCCATGAATGAATTCAGTGTGCTTGAAGTCGAATATATCCTAAAAAAAAAAAAAAAAAGAAAAAAAAAAAAAAAAAAAAAAAAAAAAAAAACGAGAGATTAAAAGCCCCAGGATACGAAGGAATAACTGCCGAGATGATACTGGCTGTAAATTAATGAACTCCCAGACTACTTAAAAGATTATTTTGTTGAATGTGGCATGAAGAGACAAAACCTGATGAATAGGAGTTTAGAGTGTTGGTGAAAATAGCAAAGAAGTGAGACCATAGTGATTGCAAAAATTACAGAGGCACATCACTTACGTCAGTTGTTATGCAAATATATAGTATTCTTATTCTAAAAAGACTGGAGAGAAAGATTGATGAAAAGCTGAGAGATAAACAAGCTGGGTTTAGAAAAGGTAGAAGTTGCACTAAAAAAAATTTCATTTTGAGATATGTTGTAAAGCAATGCGTAGAATATAGAAATCCCATTTTGATGGCATTTGCGGACTATGAAAAAGCCTTTGATAGTGTGCACTTGACAATTTTGTGGAGAGTCCTGCGTTACTATGGAATTCCTCATAAATATTTAGATTGGATTAATTTCGTTCATGAAAATAGTAAGTGCAAAGTTAATGTTAATGGAGTCTTATCAAACGAATTTTCAGTGAAGAGCGGGGTACTCCAAGGGAATATGTCGTCACCGATGTTGCTTTTCCGCCTCATGGATTTTGTAATGCGTAGAACAGTCAGAGATAGTGGATTGGACTGGAGTGATGAAAGGAATTTAGCAGACCTAGAGTATGTTGATGATGCTGTCCTTATTAGCAGAACACCACAGGATTTGCAATGCTTGCTTACCAGAATTCATAAAATATCACACGAGGTTGTGGTGAAGATAAATAGAAGAAAGATAGATGATGAGAACGGAGTATGCAATGGAAGATGAAAAGGAAGATTAATGAGGTAGAATCATTTAAGCATTTAGGATCTATGATGTCCAATGCTGGGTCTTTAGACTTATCGTTTAGTGAAAGATAAAAAAAAAAGTAAATCAGACAATGGCTAGGTTAAGTAAAATTTGGAAATCAAATCGCCTGAAACTACTTATAAAGATCAGACAATATATCAGTTTAGTGAGATCAGTGTTACTGTTTGAAGATGGTTTGGGCATGCTCTTCGGACTCCCCAAGAGATTAGTTCACAAAACGTTCAGTTGGGCTCTGCAAGGCGCTAGAAGAGTTGGACGACTCAGGCCTACATTGCTGAGGACTATGAAGCGCGAAGTAGGAGATGACGAATGGAGAAGTATTCATTTAAAAGCTCAAGATAGAGACGACTGGTGAAATCTAACCGAGGCCCTAGAAGTAGATGATGATATATTTATAATCTTTTATTTAATTTTTCTTCTATATCTTGTAATTCGAATAATTTATTTCAATATTTTGATTTTTATTTTACTTATGTTTTTTGCAGGGTATTTTTTTTTACCCATATAATGAAAATTTTTTGAATTTTCTTATTCCCGCTGAAAATGTTTTCCCTGAATTTCAAAAAAAAAAATTAGTAGTTCATACAAAATGACATTAGGGAAAATCATTAAGAATATTTGCATTAGCACATCAATAATTGATGAGGTAGGGCATGAATAGTATACTGCAAATCAGTAAAAGGAAGTATAATATCTCTCTTATACTAAGCGAGATAAAAGATTAATATTTTATTAGGTACTAGAGCCAATAAAAAATTAGAAGTATAATTTCATCCTTTAAAGTTATTCACTTCTTGACAAATTGATTGATGTATAATATACAGCAATATAAGTTTGGTAACTAACTTCATATACAAAAAATAAACCAATGTGACAAATGTATGAAGAATATTTTTTTGAAATGTGATACAAATTAAGATGATAGACAACAATGAAAAATCGATGAACTCAATTAGTGATAAAACGCACTTTTTTCGTGGCAACCAATTAACTCTCCATGTTTGATGAGCCCCATGACGTTAATTCTGAATAATGAACTCCTTTACAGTTACTAAACTCGATAATATATACTTTTTTTTTTATCTTTTTATGAAAAATATTGCCATAGCAAAAATATCAAAATGGTGTTAATCAATATGGAATTATAGAAACAGGTCTTTCATCATTTAGACGTTGTTCACTATTGCATAGCTCCGATAAAGGAACAGTTCCATATATAATAGTGAAAGAGGCTAGTTTAGGAATAATCGATTGCTACCCAAGATATCTGGTTTATCAGCCGGACACAATTATTGTTATACTTAAGAACAGTTTTTGTTAAGTCTTAAGGTTAATTGCACAACCACCCTAAAATCGCCATCTAAATATAACTCAAAAGTCGGATTAACCCAGAACAGGACACAGCAGAAGAAATCTGATATGATGTCAAATGAACAGATAGTGTAAATTCTTCATGGAAATGAGCTGAGAGATTTAGGAAAAATAAATCAGAACAGTTTAGCATAACGCAATTACTCTTTGGGTTACATAAAGCATAAAGTCTATCGGCAAATTTGCTTTAAATTGTTAAATACCTTCGTTGATTTTCTATGTTTTTAATACAGCCCACTTATATATGATACAAATTACATTGAATTGATATACATTTCATACTGCTGTTACAGAAAAAAAATAGTTATATGAAGAACTATTAAAATGAAAATCATGGAAAAATAAGCCGATAGAAAGAACGATTAGAAGAAATGAAATACAATACCTGTGCCTAGAAAGGTTTCATAAGTGGTATTTCAAGAAATATAAATCTACGAGCCAAATAGTACACAATTATCGTTATATATACATCATAGTTTCAATGAAATCGGATAAATTATGATTTTATAAATCTTATTTCCAACTCATGAAAAAGTAAGACAAAGACTATTCTAAATAATAGACATGCCATATAATGGATTTAGACAAAATAAAAAGCCTGGATGTAGGGGGAACAAACAATATTCACCTCTCCACCAAACGGCTTCATTAGTAACATCAGGATACAGCAGTGACTGAGATATGGAAAACGTCGCAATAAGCCGAAACGTTGAATTTCTGATTACCGAAGGATCGGAGCTATTAATTGTCTGAGCTTATGGATTGCACAGTTAATGGTGAGATTATTCTCTGTGGATGAAACCAATCCGAGTGATTGCGTGCTGCAGCTGTATTCGCGTTTGTTCATGCGATAATGAATTTTGAAGAGTGATAAAAATTTGCAAAGGAAGGGCGAGAAAAAGGCTGCAAGAAGAATGTTTTAATAAAAAAAGAATATACACGTTTTCATGGTTCTAGTTCATGAAAATAATGAAAATCTGATGTTGGATTACGTTCTCGTAATACTTAGTTACAGGGCTTCCACCCCGGATTTCGTACATTCTTGTACAGGCTCGGACTGGAAATTCTGGTTGTCAGCGGCCATCTGAACTTCATCGCCCCGAGAGACTAGGAGATAAAGCTGCAATAAGAGCATAAGTGCGCTGCAGATGTAGTAGAATCCGTATCCATAGATCTCCATCCATCCCGCACTGGATGAGTTTTGATGTGTAAGGTACAAATTCAGAAGTCCAGATAATGAGCTGCTATATTCAGCAAGCCATTTTATGTGACTTTGGAGCTATACGAAGCTCTGCGCAGCAGTCAGATGTCACCTGCAGTGAAATTTTGTAATTCATCCACCTACAATCTGTAATGTGCGGCAAGTGCACGCCGACCACAGGTAGTGTACGACATCCCTTCGCGGTCACTATGCTGCTCTACCATTACGCTGTCCTTAAGCGAAGCCTCCATTACATGACCGGCTAGATTGTTTGTATTTTTCCTTTTTGTCCTTTTTTACCGAACTCGCCCACGTACAGCCACATGCCGGCGTCGGTAATCATCTGCGGCCGTACACCCAGCACGAGATCGCTCTGCCATCCAATGTTAAAAAAACCTTCAGCCTCTATATCTTCTACTTTACAGATAATATGTATTACCTACTCCTGGCAATACATTTTGTTTATATATTATATATTAATTTTGGACACTAATGTATTTCTCAGAGAATCTCTCTCTCTCTCTCTCTCTCTCTCTCTCTCTCTCTCTCTCTCTCTCTCTCTCTCTCTATATATATATATATATATATATATATATATATATATATATATTTATATATATATATATATATAATATATATATATATATATATATATATATATATATATATATATATATATATATATATATATATATATATGTACAACAAACAATGTAGCCATTTCTAGTCCGCTTCAGGATAAAGACCTCACACATATCATTTCATGACTGGTGTTTGGCCTGTTTTCGTCACCTTACTGGCCAATGCGGATTGGTGATGGTGGTGTGGGGAATATTTATTTATTGAGTGGGAACTTTTGGGCTAGGAATGTCTCCTTACACCATAATACAAAATTCAACAGGGGAGGGATGGAACACTAATACTCAAGGGCAGAAACACCCTGGTAAATACTTTGGTGGTGCAGTTCACAAACGCTCACTCTAAAAAGAAAAGTGTTTTCCGTCCAGAGGGCTGGAAACTTTACACGTAAAATAAGTAATTTGATGGCCTTCTTTTGCTTTGTCCATACTAAAGGTATCTCACTTTAAGGCTCTGTTTTGTCACCTTCCTAGGGACCCCAGTGATATGCTGGAAATGAATTTTACTGTATGAATGGGGACAACAGCAATGGAGGGGATCAGGGATGTATTACACTAAAGTTAAAGATAAGGATGTTTACCTTCAAAGAATTAAGAATGAATACTAAGTCACATGCTAACACACTATTACTGTTTAGTTATTTAGAATTACTCCTTTCAATATTTTGGGTACGCTGTTCCGAGATTAAGTATTCATATTAGAGACACAATCAATAAATAAAGGGAGTAGAAATACAAACAGGTGTAATTAACATAATCTAGTTATTTTATTAAAAAAGATTACAACGGTCAATCCTTACATCTAAACATTGGAAATAGTAAAAATCTAGCAAGAAATGCAAAATAGTATTCAAAATATTTTTTTTCTAGACTTGAGGTCTTCTGTAATGTGAAATAATTAACATTGAGGTCAGACACATGGTCCTGTGACCCTAGACTTGAGTAGTCTCTAAAGCGGCCCACACACGCTCAAATTTTTGGTCAAATTTTTTGGTGTCAAATTATTTGACGGTTTGACGTTCGCCCTACACGCTCAAACTTCTCATCAAATTTTCATTTTGCTCGCGAGTGTCATCATGGATGCATATACAGCGTTGGCTCTTGGTTTGGGGTTGAAGAGCATACAGAAACGAAAGAGACCAAAGTGGGCCCAGCAATGGTATTTGTGTCGAGAACGATTTGGTCATGCTCCTTTATTAAATGAACTGAGAATTAGTGAACCTGATGTTTTCAAGAACTTTCTTCGCATTTCATCTGCTCCTGCTCCAGATCTGCTTGAGTCTTTTATTTCTTTTCAATTCTTTTCGGAAGCTCGTCCGTAGTGAGTTTATTTTCTTCGTCAGCTCCTCCTTCGTCCCTTCCGGATAATAATCATGGAATTTCTGTAGAAGAGTCTCATATGCCATATCTTTTTTTATTTCTGTCACTATAACAATCACTTTTAATGTTCCAAAGTTGTGGTAAACTTTTATAAACATCAATAAGCTCAAGAAGAAATTTCTTTTCATGTTTTGTTGGAGCCATGATGACGATGAGCCGCACACGTCCTCCTCAGATTATGTCTAATCACTAACTAATTTGCGCAAATTATTGCTAGGTACCACACACGCACAAATTATTTGACGTTGTCTCAAAAAATATCTACTGAAATCAGATCAGTAAAAAATTTGACATCAAACCTTTTAGGCCAGCAAATTACGCCCCACACGATCAAATTCATGTAAAATAATTTGACATAAAAAAATTGGACCAAAAATTTGAGCGTGTGTGGGCCGCTTAAAAGCAAAAAATTAAATTTTTTTTATAGAATAATTCCCACGCACTCAGCCCAAATTGTGTAAAAAGCCAGGAAGGCTAAATAATATCATAATCTAAATATAATCTAAGAATTGAGATGATTTACTGTGGGCCCACGTTTACATAAACTCCTTCAAAGCACTTGATAAAGTAGCCCTTGTGTACAAAATGGCAGTTAAAGCTAGATTGCACCATTACCTGACTGGCCCATCCCTAGGTTCCTCGCTTCTTGGTAGATTGGGTATCACTAGCATCGTTCCCCGGTTCAGATCTTCCCTCTCTCAAGCCAACAGGATTTGGGGTGAGCACAAGTGATGCAGGTTGCCTGCCAGGTCAAGGTGACAGTTCGCCAGTGACCCTCAGGTCACATGCCGTCACCTGGGTTCAACTTTCATATAGGTGAGACTGGTGGTGCGTAGGATAACACAGTTGAGGTGTTATGTCAGGACTTTTGGGTCGGGCATTTTATAATTGTAAGGATTGAGGCAGAGGCGGGATTATGTACAAAATACAAAGACTAATTCTTGCAACACTAGGGGAGCATGCATACATAGCAATCCTACCTATTCTGACATTTTAAAACGGAATAATTCATATGTGTTATTAGCAAAATGCCGGTGCAGTGGGCATAATTAAACCTCCTAAATCAATCAGACTTGAATATGTACTGAAAGATAAAATAACCTGCTTATAAGTCAGCAATACTGAAATTATATTAAAAACTAGGGTAATAATTTATCTCAACACATGTAGTTTAAGCAAAGAACCAATGTACACACTGTGATGCTTTTGTCTTGGGTTAATATGCAGTTACGTTACAAACATGGCGTATTGTCAGCAAGTTCAGTTGAGCACAGTCCTTCTGTATTTTGGTAAAAGAAAATGTAAAGTATGAGAGTAAAAATTTCTAGGGTAACTACTATATTGGAACCAAAACAAAAATAAAAAAGAGGAGAAGAGTAAAAAACGGTCTTCGCACCCTGCAGATTAATGGAGGAAGAAAGGAAAGAGGTTTAGTTCTGGCAAATGTAATACAAATTACCTGTTGGTAGGTGCAAGAAAAATTTACTGGATGAAAAAGGGAAGTCATTCTTCACATAAACGTTTGTTTAAAGTTAACAAAACGCTGTAAGCGCAAATTAAAATAAATCAAGAGAAAGTAATTTATAAATGAGAACAAGGGGAAAATTAAACCCGCAGACAATGCTACACAGAATTATTAAGATAAGCAAATGAACAGCACTAACTTTAAACGTACGAGATAAGTCTAATCAACTGATTAGATTATAATTCTTTAAATTCAAGGGCTGAGGGTTGAGCAAACCAAACGTGAGCCAATTAATAGTCAAGGTCAGCAACAAGTCCGGCCAATAACAAAATAAAAATAATTAACTGACTAGTTTGAAGGACGAATTAAGAAAAACTAGGTCCATTGGGACATCGCAATTCTGACCACGAAATTCTTCAAAGGTATCGTTTGAAAGTGGGCCATTGACAGTAAACTTTGACAAAGGTATATTCGTTTTCAGCAGGAGCTGAAGGATGTTAGCGGTGTTATTGTAATCATGTGGCAACTTGTCAAAGCTAAAATTTTAATTATGGTTTAAGGTTAAGGCAAAGGACTGGTGAACTAAATGATGCTGAACAACTTGACAAAAGATATAAGACTCAAAGTTGTTTCATATATAAATACCTTAAAATAACAAATGTCAGTGTTTGCTATACTGTGGTCCTCGAATAAGGTGAAATATAAACATTCTTTTAGATTCAGTGCTAGTTCAATTTATGTAAAATTCCCTATATATATTGTCAAGGAAAAGGGTTCCTTTCTGACTACGAAAGTCTTAAAGGTACTATCATGTGGCTCGTTCAGATAGTGTGTTTCAAGTTCTGACTTTGATGACAATATGCGACAATGCTTTTTGTAGTGGGAGTTACGGTTTCAAGGAAGGCACAGGCAGTCAAGTGGTGTGCTGGTCCATGATGTGGTACATAAACAGTCTGACATATCAGAGTGATTATTAAATGTTTGAGGACAAGATAATCAGGCAAAGTGTTGCGCTGGTCCATGACTCCAAGGCTTGGGTGATATGGGCTTAATGAGTGAGTTTACCGGTACAGGCCTTTGTTGGCCCCCACACACAGGGGTAGGTTTGGTAGTATCCTTTCTACCACTAGAGGGGTCCATGTTGAGATCATGAATGGTATTTCCTCCCTCCAAGACGCACTATCGTAGACAGCGCAAAGTGGTTTGAGTTTGATTAAGCGCCGACTCAAAGTTGGGAAACGAGGATGGAACAGGAGGGAGTGAAGCAAAATTGCAAATCTTGTGCCATGCTGGCAACATAGTATCAAATTGTGAAGATTGAACTGGAGGGGGAACTGATGCTAAATCACAAACTTTGTGCTTGATTGCCGAGACCTTAGGGCGGTCAACTTTGGAACTGTTAATAGAATTTTCAAAGTGGCACATCACTGAAGCTGTCGCCGATGAAGGAGTACTAAACTGACTGGGTTTTAAATAGGATTTTGGTAATGATATCTCCAAAAAGTATTGTAATTCCAAAGCTCGACTCTTACTTTACCAATGAGAGTTTTAAAGTGCCTCACGACTTTAGGAGCCATACTGGGAAAATTAACCGAAGCAAGAGCATGAAGGGCTAATTCTGCATCCGCACAAACAAATTTGAAATTTTATTATTGTTCAAGAAGCTCAGCGTTAATCTCCTCTGGGTTGAGCGGTGCAACCTTAGGCTTTGGAGGATTGTTGACAATATAAGTGAAGACCGCTATGTTAGATTGATTGTGTGTGATAAACGGAATCGGCAAAAGGAAAACAAAGGGATGATCTGAATCTTCTAAGTTCCATGGCAAATTTGCGGAACAGAGAAGAATCTATAAAGAATAGGTGTATGTGTATATGTAGGTAAGATGGAAAATTAGCTGTAACCAGAAAGAAGGATCCAATGTAGTACTGTCTGGCCAGTCAAAGCACCCCCTAATTCTACCGGTAGTATCTTAATGGGTGGCTTGTGCCGTGACCAACCTATTACCTAGTTAAAGAAAATGGGAAGTTTAAAAGCAAAAATTTGAAGGGTAACTATTATATTGGGAGCGGCATAAAAAAAAATCGAATGAAAGAACAAGTTTGAAGGAAATTCTTCACATGAGGGAGATTTTCTTCTGATTTCTCACACCGAACCATCCTAGTATGATTGGCCCTGACTAGTAAAGCTTTGCTGATCATGGCAATATGTAAACAACCCCTTCCATGAGGTTAAAGTATCCTGCCTCATAATGGTATATATATATATATATATATATATATATATATATATATATATATATATATATATATATATATATATATATATATATATATATATATATATATATGCTGTATATTCTATGCCGGTAACACCCAGAAATTCACTTAGCTTATTTTTCTTTTTATCATTCCTGTGCATCATTTGCCATTTCTAAAGATCCAATTTGTTATTCTTTATATCAATCTATCTGCTTTTCTCATAATATTTCTTGCCAACATCCTTTCATTTTCCATACTCCAGTTTGCTCTCGTATCCTTGGTGCTCTTTTTCTCTCTATTAGTGTTAATCCCATCACTATTCTTTCCAAAGTTCTTTGAGTTGTAATTAACTTATGTTCTAAGGCTTTATTAAGGCTCCAAGTTTCTGATGCATGAATTAATACTGGTAGGACCATCTAATTAAACAGTTTCGCTTTTTGAGAGAGAGGCTCTACATTTCCCAAGCTAATATTTCATAACAAAGGTTGAAAGGTTTACAGGCTACTCATGAATGGCAGAGGCAAAGGGTCAGTGGTGTTGCCCTATCAAGGAGGACAAAGCCATAGAGACTGACCATATATACATATGATCAACACCGAAGCCCCCTCTCCACCCAATCTAGGACCAAGAGGGGCCAGGCCGTAGATGCTGATGACTCAGCAGATAGACCTATAGGCTCTGCCAAACCCATTATCCTTAGCTCACAAGGATGGTGAGGTTCCAGGAGCTAAAGAAACTAATGAATTTGAGTGGGACTTGAACCCAAGTCTGGCGTTCACCAGTCATAGACGTTACCACATCGGCCACCATGTCCTTGGGAAGCACTTACTGTTTATCCAAAGTATGTATATTAATTAACAATCGATAGAGATCCGTCTATAACCCACTTTTTTTTTTGTTGCTCTACATTTTCGTTGAATATCATAAAAGTTTCGCTCATTTACAGTCCTACATTTCTGCCTTCTCTATTCATATCTTCTATTATCTTTTGTAATACCTCCCATGATTCACCAAATAGAACTATGTCATTTGCCAATCTTAAGTTTTAAGGTACTCCTTATTAAGGCTAATTCCTATATTTTCCTAATATAAATTTTTAAAAATTGTGAATGATTTAGGAGAGATTTGGTTTACCTGTCTAACTCTTTTCCCAACGGGAATTTTCTCACTGGCTTCATATAGCTGGTTAATTAGAGGGATATTGTCAGTTGTTGAAAACCCATATATAAATCCTAAAATCTCTCTCAGTTGATTAAAGTCTAACTGTCTGTCTATTGAGCATAATATGATTTTTGTAAATACTTTTTGAATTACTAATTTTAAATTACTGGGTGGTAATTTTTCAGGCCTTTTGTCTTTCTTTTCCTGAATAAGTGTAATGATAAAGTTTTCCCAAGCTGTAGGAATAGAGCATTCTTGCAGACATTTGGTGTAGAGTATATCGAGTATTACTACTATAAAATATATCATATTTACTAATAAATCAATTGTTAGGCCCTTTTTTCTGGTGCTCTGCTTTTTTCGTGCCTTTTAATGCTTTAATGTCTGCTACCGGCATAGGTATTTCATTATTGCTTATTGGTGAAGTTTTTTTCATATATCACTATTGTATAGCACTGTATAAAAATCCTCTGAAATGTTTATTACTTCATCTCTATAGAGAATAATATTTTTCATTTTCATCCTGTAAAGCAAATATCTTTTTACAGCCTGTTCCAAGTCTTCTTTTCATCAATTTGATGCTTCTTTCTTTCTTAAGTGTTTTCTCAATTTTGGTCTGATTGTTTACGAATATTTTTTTTCTTAATTTGTATGTTGTTAGGGATTGTTATGATACTTCTATTTTATCTCTCTTAAAATTTACACTTATTTCCAAACTTATTTATTGTTTTTTTTTTTTTTTTGGTCTTTTCGGATATTTTTCGTTAATCTTGCTTAGGAGATTTTCCTCCTATCTCTTGTGCTGATTCCAATACAAAACTACATAAATTATTGTTATTTTCTTCTTTATTTGGT
Source organism: Palaemon carinicauda (assembly GCF_036898095.1). NCBI lineage: Eukaryota > Metazoa > Arthropoda > Malacostraca > Decapoda > Palaemonidae > Palaemon > Palaemon carinicauda. The sequence continues at coordinate 94,895,221 of NC_090736.1, forward strand.
TCCATTTCATCATGTAGGTAAGTGTGCCTATTTTGTGTTGCTAAACCAAACTTATCAGCTTTTTATCTTTTTGGAGGAATATTTATTTTCTTTCTTGAAATGAACTGTATCGCTTTCTTTATTTAGAAGTGAAAAACATTTTGCTTCTCACC
>NC_090736.1:94907872-94920372 GCF_036898095.1 Palaemon carinicauda
TGTACACCAAAATAAATTCAACTTTCCACATAAAATTGGTTCTTAAATTAACAGAAATGTTTACGTAATCTAGGAAAATCCTAAATACGATTTATCTCTTATAAAGATTAAATGCAAAAGTATCTTAATGTTAGAACGCCGATATTAAGCCCATGTTCTCTTTAGACTAAATACACATTCAATTAAATATATATATATTTTTTTCTCTCTCTCTTTTTTTTTTTTTTTTTTTTTTTTTTTTTTTGTAAACCAGATGAAAAAGTACTTGAACACAGGAGGCCACTAAAACTATTATATTATATTTTGTATACTATAAATGAATTTGCTCAAAAGCAAGACTTTCTCTAAACATTTTTTTTCTTAATCTTCCCTATAAATAAAATCCATTAACCATATTTACAAACACTCGCATGCACACTAAATACAAATTGATATAAACAGAGAAGCTTTTGCTGTAAAAAACAAAGCATATCTTCAAAAACACTACCAATAATGTCTCTCTCTAAAGAAGAAAAGATATAAAAAAAAGTATCAAAAAACATATTCTGTTATAATTTATCATCTGCTCGCATGGTGACCAGAACCTTTGCATGTTTGTGGGTGTGCATGTTTGTCCGTTACTACTTTTTAACCCAGTTCATAATTGAGTGGCATCATGACAGAATGTCGCAGAGGAGAAGGACGATAAGTAATAAGAATGATAATAAAGAGAGGGGGAACCTGGGAATCACCCTAATGAGGGATATAAAATAGGATTATTATTATTATTATTATTATTATTATTATGATTATTATTATTATTATTATTATTATTATTATTATTATTATTATTATTATTATTATTATTATTATTATTGCGCAACTGTTAAAGAAGAATGAAGTTATGAGGAAGGAACTAAAATACCACCTTTTTAAAGCAATTTTTCTTATGAATGTATTTTTTTTTACACTATTCAATTTTTCATTATTTCCTCTTCTCATAGGGCTATTTTTTCATTATTGGAGCCTTTGGTCTTATAGCATCCTGGTTTCCAGCAAGGGTTGTAGCTAAGGTAATAATAATAATAATAATAATAATAATAATAATAATAATAATAATAATAATAATAATAATAATAATAATAATAATAATAATAATATTTTTTACCATATGGGTAAACCAATAAAAACTACGTTTATTTAAACAGATTTGTAACATAATATCACCATAGAAATTTACTGTCTGAAAGCCTGATATTCATATCAGAATCATTTCATTTTCCTACGAAGTCTGTCAAACATATATTGCCAAATCATTTCTGAGTGAAAATTTTACAATAATGATCACAAGAGCAATACAAAACATATGTATAGTAACGTAAACCGGATCTTGAAAATGCCAAAAATAATCAATAATCAATCGGTGACAAGGATGGTAAATTAAGTGTAGGAGGTCAAAGACTCTCGACTGGTAGATTTCTGACATGAAACTTCTTCAAAGGTATAGAACGTGTTAAAGGGATTTTGTGGAGGGTGCGTGATTTGATATATTTCTCAAGCATAAAATCTTCAAAAGAATATTTAAGCCAAACCTTCTTTGGTTATTTTATTTTCAAGGAAAGACAACTGAAATCGCGTATTAATGAAATTCTCTACTCCGTTTTAAATTAGAAAGGAAAAAGTGAAAGAATTTAGATTTTTTCATGAGAAATTCCAGACAAATTGGTGGGAAACTACGCAAAAATGAAGTAGAATAATATAGGTTTCAGATAATTATATTGATATGAAAATATATATATTTGATTTTCATAATTGTGACCCTCAATGATAATACACAGCTATTTAGGCCCCATATAATTTGTGTAAAAAATTCAATGGATGAGGAGCCAGTATTTTATCTATAATTTAGTTTAAATAAAGTATTTTATTTCTAACCAATATCTCTGCCAAAGATTTTGATCTTTATTCGACATTTCAACAAGGAATTCTGATTCACGGCAGTATTTATTGCTGTGTATTTTCTTTTTCTATCTTCATGATAGCTTCACTTCATTAAAAGATTTTCTAACTTTATTTATTCTATAGTTTCAAAATATAAGTAAAAAGAACAAAGGCAAAAGTAATAACAGCTGTTGGAGAACCAGAAACATTTGTAGTCAGTGTTAGACTACACCAGGGGTCACCATTAATCCATTTTTTTTTTTTTTTTTTAATTTGAGTTGGTCTTGGATGTGTTAAGTAAAGAAATCTGAAATGAAGCGTTGTGGGAGTATCTATTTGCAGATTATTTGGTGATTAATGTTGAAAATGAACAAGAATTACAGATTAAGGTTGTAGAGTGGCAAGAGACATAGGAAAGGAGTGTCTTGCAGGTAAATTTGGACAAGACTGAATCAATGGTGATCAGTAAAGAATGTAGAATAGGAGAGCCATGCATAAAAGTATAGGAGCAGTTATAAAGAAGGTAGAACAATGTAGTTACTTGGTATCTACTGTTAAACATGAGGGAGGATGTGAGGCTTAAGTTGAGAATAGGATAAAAGCAGCATCAGGAAAGTGGCGAGTGGTAGCAGGAGTGGTATGTGATAAGAAAAGGCCAATCAGTAATAACACCAGTGTTAATGTACGGATCAGAAACTTGGGATATAAGACGGAAAGACGAAGCAAAGATTCAGAGAACAGAGATGAGAATGTCAAGGTGGATTATGGGAATATCACTTCTTGAAATATTGGAAAAATATGAACTAAGAAGAATGACAGGTGAAGTGAAGATTACAGAGACGATAAGAGTGTCACGTCTGAGGTGGTGTCAACACGTCGTGAGGATGGATGGTGGGTGGGAGTGAAGTGAGCTTGAGAGGAACCTGTTATAGGTAGAAGATCACGAGGGTGAAAGAGAATTAGATGGCGAGATAAGGTAAAGGATGATATGAAGAGAAGAGTTTTGGTGGAAGAAGATGCCTTTTATAGAAGGCATTGGAGAGGCCACATCAGGCAACCAACCCCTTAATGTAGGGATAACGGTGGCGAATATGAAAAATACATAGTAAATATATCATACTTCTCTAAAAGCGTAGTGAACTTAGAATTCCCTAATGGACATTATAACTTTATATATGGATTTGTATTCGAAATCATAGTCAGACTAAGTAAAGCAGTTCATTGACATATGGTCGATCTATTATATAGAAAAGATGCAATTCATAATTAGTGTATAGTCTACATTCGATAAAAGGGATTTCTGTTGCTATACTATTGCTTTCTTTAACCACATAGGTAAAGACTGAAGTTTTTACCACGTGTAAAAAAATACTCTATTTCATAGAATTTCTAAGTTTCGGTTTTCAATCTTTCAGGAGCAAAAAAGTTAACCAATATTTCTCGTTATTCTGCCTTGACAAAAACGCCTTTATTAGATCAATTTCTTATGGCACCTACATCCTCTTACCAAAACTTATAGTCAGCGCCAGTAACTGCAATAGAAATCCCAAAGTATAATTTCTTATAATTGAAGTAATGTTTCTCCAAAGGATGGTTACTGGATGCGAATATGTCTTCCTTTTATTATAACGGGGTGTGTGGAAAAATCCATGGTTGCTCAAATATACTGGCTATCTTCGGATAATACTCTGGGGTACTGCAAACGTGCATAGTCTCTTGCAGGATTATTCTGTTGCAAGGTAATCTATGGCAATTGCTCCTCACAGGCTTGGATCAATAGGTCCCTCTCCAGAATGTAAGGGTAAACATGTTTAAAATTTATATCAAACACATCCTTCTTGATATAGACAAATTCGCTGTATGGTCCTGGATTTTCATTTCCTAACTCTTGCATCAAGTTGCCATAGTATTAATTTTCCTAATGCACTGTAAGTAAGACTGAACCCAGAAACGTGTCGGAGTTTTCTGTTTCTTCTTACATTGAAGTTCAAATAAAATTCTTATCTATATGGTATCATGTAGATATTAAGATTATTAGCTATGTCCTTTTTTCGAAATGCTGACAAGATGCAGATGATCTATAGTTTTCTGAGTTGGGGATCATGTTTCTGGAGGCAGTTGGGTAGCTCAAACTAGGGTACCTTTATAAAGAACAGGGGCGTAGGGCGTTTTTTCAGATGGAGGGCTAAAGTTTGATATATATATATATATATATATATATATATATATATATATATATATATATAGATATATATATATATATATATATATATATGTATATATATATATATATATATATATATATATATATATATATATATATATATATATATATATATATATATATATATATATATATATATATATATATATATATATATATATATATATATTATTCAATGAAAATATCGAGACACAATAAATAAGGTAAGGACGAACCTCTACAGATTGTTAATGATTATACATACTTGGGGCAGACAGTAAGTGTTTCCCCAGGACATGACACGAAAATTATAAGTATAAGCGTAGGATGGACAGCTTTTGGTAAACAAAAGAGATAATGAAAAGTAAAACATCATTCTCTGAAAAGAAAACTATCTGGTGGTCTTACTAGTATTAACTTATGAATCAGAAACTTAGAGCCTTACTAAAACCCTAGAACATAAGCTAGTAGCAACACAAAGAGCTACGGAAAGAATAATAATGGGGATATCACTGAGAGGATTCGTTAGCAAACTACAGTAGCGGATATTCTAACAACATGTAAGAGCATGAAATGGATTTTGGTAGCACATAATAAAAACAGATGATATATGGGCTAAAAAAAGAACATAATAGGTCCCTAGAGATTGCAAACGAATCAGGAGAAAGTAGAGAAGACAGTGGATTAACGAGCTCAGAAAAGTTTCTGTTTTATATACATACATACATACATACTATATATATATATATATATATATATATATATATATATATATATATATATATATATATATATATATATATATATATATATATATATATATATATATATATATATATATATATATATATATATATATATATACATATATATATATATATAAATATATATATATATATATATATATATATATATATATATATATATATATATATATATATATATATAGTATATACAATATATATATATAATATATATATATATATATATATATATATATATATATATATATATACATATATATATATATATACATATATATATATATATATATATATATATATATATATATATATATATATATATATATATAATATATATATATATATATATATATATATATATATATATATATATATATATATATATATATATATATACATATATATATATATATATATATATATATATATATATATATATATATATATATAGATATATATATATATATATATATATATATATATATATATATATATATATATATATATATATATATATATATATATATATATATATATATATATATATATATATATATATATATATATATATATATATATCTATATATATATACCTATATCTATCTATCTATATATATATATATATATATATATATATATATATATATATATATATATATATATATATATATATTACAACCGGCAAATTACTTAAACTCCTGAGTTCCAAACTAACTTATTTGCCTCAACATAAAACTGTTACACTTGAAAAAATAATACCCAAGCTCGGAGAACATTACATCACTCCCAGACGGCAATATATATGAACACTGAATATCCAATGGTCTCCTACGTAACACTCAAAAAAAAAAAAAAAAAAAAAAAAGGGTGATTACTTAATAAGTACTATTAAAAACCAACCTCCCTCTTCAGTTCTTGGTCAGGGATTACGAGCAAAGCATTGTTGGGAAATATTGGTGATCAAAATAATAATTTTATAAAAGTAAATATATATTATAAAAAAGTTGCAACCAGAAATGTTTCTCAATAAAAATAATACAATCACTTGATTCACTGAAAATTAATTCTATAAAATATTAAATATCGATAATCAATGTAATAGTTAACACTTTAACACTAATGATTATACAATAAATGAAATTTACTTAAATGTAACTGTTACAATTACGTCTTTTGGTTTACACGCAGCTACTGAACAATCCAACAATATAAATACACTTCACTGTTTAGCATAAATCTCACAGGGGCATTTACAAAAATGTATGTTAAAATATACTTACATTAACACACTACTCTCGAATTAATATTCAATAGTTTCATCAACGTTTGAACACATTGTATGCGATAAATGTTGGGTAAAAAACTTATTCATGTTATAAAGGTCACACACTTGAGAGGAGAGAGGGCAGGCGAACTTTACTCTTCCTAAGGGATAGGCTGGGTCTCTTTTGCTACTTATGCATTCCCTGGGCTATAGAGATGGACTTGATTCGCCTAGAACATTCTAAGAGATCATTGTAGTGGCGTGGGGGGCAAAGCCTAGCGGCGTACAGTTGCCAATGTAGGAAATTTAAAAAGGGATGCTACCCTTGCTTGCAAGCCAACCCTCTCTCAGCTAACTCCGCTCACCTACTTCTCGGGACAAATAAAAAAAGAGTAAATCAATCTCTGGAATCTCCAGCTACTTTCTAACCACATGGAAACATAAAAAAGTGGCCCAATCCCTCGTGTTCATTCCTCGCGTGTGTCATACAGCATACCTAAATGAGATTACATAAGACTTCTGAACAAAATACATGAAATTAAATGTTATTTCTTAAAAATAGCATAAATTTACATATACTGAATTGGATGAAAATTACAATTAAATGATTGACGAAGGTCTTATGTAATTCACATACATTACAAAAACCTGGATGAGTGGAATTCATCTTATGAGCTCGCTATACATCTCTTAAATACACATATGAAAACATTAATAATATATTCATTATCATACAAGACCAGCTTCAGCTCCCCCCAAAAATATTATTTATTTAAGGCCTGAATCCACCGATTCAGCCCGAGAAAAATAATCTGCAACCATGATATCTATACCTGATGTATGCTTTACATTAATACAATATGGTTGCAAACATAATGACCACCTAGTTAACCTTTGATTATTATTCTCCACCTTAGTAACAATAGTTAAAGGATTATGATCCGGGTAAACTGTAGTTTCTTCATTCTGTGGTCTGTTCACGTTAACTTTAAACTTACTTATGGCTGTGACTAGAGCTATCAGTTCCTTTTCAACTGTCGAGTAGGCTCATTGGTGCTTCTTCAGCTTTGACGATATGAAAAAAACAGTGTGAAGAATTCCTTCCATGTCTTTTAGCAATAAGACAGGTCCTATCTCATTATGCGACGCATCCACTTGGATATGGAAATTATTTTTTAAATCAGTTGCTCGCCATATCGGTTTTGAAGTTAATATGGCCTTTATCCTGTTGAAGGATTCCTGGTACTTGCTGGTCCATAGAAATATTTTTTTGGGCCAAGTCAAATCCGTCAAGGGAGCGACTACAGCTGAAAAGTTCGAGCAAAAACGTCAGTAGAATCCTGCCATCCCTAAAAATCATTGTAATTGCTTCCTCGTTGGGGGGGGGGGGGGGGCTGTGGAGGGGTGAGGCTTTTCTTATTCCTTCGTCATTAGCAGCTACCGGGGCGTTTCGTCCTCTTCCAACTTCAAATTCCAAGTAATGAACTCTTGTCTTTCCTAATTTGCTCTTCTCCAGGTTAATCGTCGGGCATGCTCCTAGCAACTTTTGAAATATGTTCTTCCCATGTTGATGAATATATCACAATGTCATCGATATATATGCCTACTCTTTCAATCGATCCTGAAAGGTTATCCATCACTCGTTGAAAGCTAGCGGGTGCATTCATTAGACTAAATGGCATGACGGTGTATTGATATAACCCAAACCTGGTTATAAAAGCTGATAGCAATTTTGCGTTGTCGTCCAAAGGAATTTGAGGATAGACTTTTAACAAGTCAATCTTGGAGACGAACCTTGCTTGTCCTATATAGTCTAGTAGTAGGTCTATGATGTTTGAGTGGCAAGGGATAATTATTGGCCACACTGATCGAATTCAACTTTCGGTAGTCCGTACACATCCTAAAAGATCTGCCTGGTTTTTTCATGAGCAAGCATGGAGAACTGTGAAGGGTAAAACTTTGTTTGGATAACCTGTTTTGTAATAAATAGTCTATTTCTTTCGTCATGATTTCTCGGTGATATGGCGACAGTCGATAAGAGCATTGTTTGAACAGTCTTTCCGTGCTTTTAAGATGTATCTCATGCTTCCTCAAATTGGTTCGTTTTGGGAAGGCCGAAACAATGTCAGGGAAACTTATGATTAATTACCTAAATCCTCTTGCCGCTCCTTGTTCAAGTGTGTTAATTTCTCTTCCAAGTTCCTAATGATGGACAAATTATTCACTTTGCTTACCGCCCCTACCTCATATGTGTCATTGTCTTCGTTGGAGGGAATAGCTTGGGCAATACACACCTGTGAAGCTTCAGTATCGTTTTCGTTTAATTATGGTTTCAATAAGTTAACATGTACATCACTTTTGCTTTTCCTTCTTCCTGGGGTTTCGATAACTTAGGACAGGTCACTGATCTTTTCCAAAACTCGAAATGGTCCTTTGAACTTGTTTGTGAGTGGGAATCTTCTTATCGGTAAGTAAAGCAACACCTATTGACCTACCGCAAACTGTCTTCCTTACTCTTCATATTGAACCTTTTCTTCATTTTACCTTGACATTTTTTCAGGTTTTCTATGGAAAATTTCCTAATTTTGCCGATTCTTTTTCTCAAATTATTGACATATTCTCCATTCATTTCCTCTCGATCCTTCAATTTTTCTGCCAAAATTTTAATTGGTCCTTGTACTTCCTGTCCAAACACCAATTCATTCGGGCTATGTCCCATGCTGTCTCGATAAGCATTGGGTACTTCAAAGAACATCAACGGTAGTCCGATGTCCCTTTCATTCCCCGTTTCGTTGTAGTACATCGTTAACATACTCTTCAGGGTTTGATGAAATCTCACTAATGCACCTTGGGTCTCCGTGTGATAAGCAGTATATATTTGTTGTTTCACTTCCAACAGTTTCATTACGTCCAGAAAAACTTTTGATGTGAAATTTGTTCCTCGGTCACTCTGAATGATTTTCAGAATAGCAGACTTAGTAAAAATGTCTTGTAACTTCTCGGCAATTACTTTGGCACTGATGTTCCTAACGGGTATGGCTTCTTGGTATCTCGTCACTGGACACATCAAGGTTAACATATATTCGTGACTTTTGTTCGTCCTTGGTAACGGTCCCACAATGTCAATTATTACACTGTAAATACAGTGTAAGGGAGCTTTATTGATATACTTGTTGGGCTTTTGAGCCTTCTGACACAGGTAATATGTACGGCAAAACTGGTTCACATCCTCATGCACGACAGACCAGAAAAACTACTTCATAATCTTCTCAGTCACCTTCATTATTCCCATGGGTCGTCTTATGCGCTACGGCGATCACCGATCTTCTCAAAGGTGTGGGAATCAGTATCTGACGGCATATCCTCCATTCGGCATTCCCAGGGATATCGAGGGGTCTATTCTTTCTCATAAACCATCCATCCCTAAGGTACTAACACGTGAGAAACTGTTGCACCTCCGTCTCATCCAGCACACGGTACAATAACCCTGTTAACGTTTGATCCTTCAGTTGCAATCTTATCAGCCTTTTCCTACTCACCTGTCCTACTTCTCATGCTGAGTTTTCTATTTTTTTCAAATCCATTGCTTCCTTGACTTCCTGTTCATTCGTCTCTTGTTCCTGTTCGCTTGGCCTCAGTTAGAGCTCTCCTCTTGCGTACCATCATCGGAATCCTCTTCTTCTGAAAACAAATCCTCCAAGTTCATCACTGCTTTGGTTTCTCTTTCTTATTCTGCAGCCACTTTCTTCATCATATTCCTAGTCATCACACAAGTAGGAAACAGATATGGGTAGTCCTTCTCGTCGTAGGAGTATACTTGAACGGTTTCTCTGTTACAGTGGGACAAGGCACTAATGGCATTCCACTAACCTCATTACCCAGCAGGATTTGTACTCCTTCGACAGCCAATGAATCCTTTACTGAAAAATTAAAATTACCTGTCACCAACTCACATGAGAGTTTCAAATGGCAAATAGGAGTAACCAACTCACCTCCCATTCCCTTCAAAGTGAACGAATCTCCTGTGAGAGACTGTTCTACCAACGGGTGTACACCTCGTGTCACTACACTATGGTTACAACCTGTGTTGTGCAAAATTTGGACCCGGATTTGCTCGCTCCTATCCAGAGCAGGTAACATACCTTCATGAATATATGGTTTAAATGCATCCATGCTGTTTGGGTTTGTCCTGTTCGTCATGTAAACGTTACCTGGTTTATTTTCCTTGTCGTCATTTTCAATTTGTTACTTCATCTTCGCATTCTGTGAAGTTGAATTATCCTTAACTGCTTGAGCGACTGCTTTCAGTTGCTTCGACCAACATTCCCTACGGATATGGCCTCTCTTGCCACACTTATAACAGGCAAGCAGACAATATTAACCTTCTAGTACGTCTATTACCATACCTGAAGGAAAACGATTCGACATTGTTGCTGTGGTATTTCCGCTATAACTATTGAACTGTTTCACATAACTATTACTGAACTAGTTTCCATGGTTCGGCTAATATTTGATACTTGGTCGGAACGATTGTTGAAACTTCATACCCGAGGAGGGTTTACGACTGATAATATTATAATCTTCACTCAGCGAAGCGGCTTTATCAAGTTTCTTCACCTCTCTCTCTCAAGTATGTTCAAATTTGTTCATGAATCCCTAGTAAGTATTGTTCCAGCACTATGAATTCTTCTAAATCCGCCATCTCTCTCATGTTAGCAGCATCTATCAATCTTTTAAAATTATCGTTGATCCTTATAAGTATAACCAAGGAAAGTCATTTTCTCGTCCTTCCACAAACTTTGGAATCTTTCATTATAATATTCAGGGGTCATCTGATACACTTGCAGCACGCTCCTTATAACTTTTTTATATTGGTCCTGAAGCGAGGCTAGATATGTACTGCGTCCTTTCCCATCAAGACACTTTGTGGTAACACAGACCATTTATTTTCTGGACATTCCATCATTGACGCGACCGTTTCAAAATGATCGAAGAATTCGTCGGGACCTGTGATTTTTGGAATTAACCTCTGCACATTCGGCACATTAAACACGGGATCGTGCATAGCAGGGGTTATCTCTCTCTGCATTGCCGACCTTTCACGAGCACCCAACAGCTCTAACTCCTTCGCATGTCTTGCTTCTTTTCTCTCTCTCTCTCTCTCTCTCTCTCTCTCTCTCTCTCTCTCTCTCTCTCTCTCTCTCTCTCTCTCTTTCTGTTCCCATCCTGCAATTTCTCTTGCTTCCCTTTCCCTTGCATGTTTTGCGATTTCTCTAGGCTCTTCTCTCTCCCTTCCTTCTCATTTTCTTTCTCTTTCTACACGTCATGCTTCCATTTCCCTATCATGTTATACAATGTCTCTGGCTTCTTCCCTCTCTGCCAATGTCTTGCATTGATTAAATTCTCTTATGCTGCAAATCTTCGAATCTCAGCCTTCTCATTCCTTCAATTTGTAGGTCAACTGGTCCTTGAGTTACTACAAATTTTGCCTCACCATTTGCCAAAAGTTTGCGAGCTGCTATGATATCTTCTTCCGACAACTTTCCTGAGTTTATCAACGCTTCTAAGGTTAGACACTTGATTTGAGCTTTAATCATTCCACTCGTTGCCTGGCCACCACATGCCATTAGATTGGATAGCCACTGAGCATTAGTTATATGAGATTCTGACAATTCCTTTAACAATTGCTTTTTCCAAATACTCCTGAACATTTAGATGAGCCATCTTGTACATTAAAAAAAAAATTATATCTCTCATAAATTATATCCTAATAATACAGTCCTATCAACAATAAACCTTTCAAACCTTCAATAAAAACTCAGCCCTTTTATCACCAATGTTTAGAATAGACTCGCTAGATCACGGCAATATATATGAACACTTAATACCCAAACGCCTCTTACATAACACTAGAAACACAGCTGGGTGATTACCAAATAAGGACTATTCAAAAACCACCTCCTACTTCGGTTCTTAGTCAGGGATTTCGAGAAAAGAACTGTTGGTAAATAGTGGTGATCGAAATAGTACAAACTTTACAAATATAAACGAATTCTATAAAAAAGTTACAACAATAATACAAAAGAGTTAACACCAAATATAAATCCCTTGAAATACTAAATCTGAACTAAACCTTAAACTAAGTCAAGAGAGAGTTCCTCTATGAAAATTATACAATCACTTGATTCACTGGAAATTAATATTATAAAAATATTTAATTTTAATATCTAATGAAAATAGTTAACATTTTAAAAAATCTAATGATTGAACACTACTATGAATTTCTTGGCCCTGTCCAATTGATTTTCGCTGATAAAATCCTACCAAAATATCGGATATGGGTCACATG
>NC_090736.1:94930372-94955372 GCF_036898095.1 Palaemon carinicauda
TTAGAAGGAAAAATAAAGAAAGCTTTAAAGAGGCAAAGTAGCAATAGCATAGCAATTGATTCAATAATATATGGAGGATATATTATTGCAGTAAAAGTCGTTGACCTTAACACAAAATGCCTGCAAACCTCATCTATGCCTACAAAAAAAAAAAAAAAAAAAAAAAAAAAAAAACATATCATTACAAATATTCTCAAAAAGAGAAACGCAAAATTCCTGAAAAATTACCACACAATAATTTTTCTAGTACTTCTTATTGTTTAAAATATTTACAAAGATCATATTGGAAAGGCAGTTAGATTTAAATGCAGTTAGACATCAATCATATATATATATATATATATATATATATATATATATATATATATATATATATATATACATATATATAATATATATATATATATATATATATATATATATATATATATATATATATATATATATATCTTTATATATATATGGTTATATATATACGTATATATATATGTATGTATGTATATATATATGTATATATATATATATATATATATATATATATATATATATATATATCTATATATATATATATATATATATATATATATATATATATATATATATATATATATATATATATATATACGTATATATATATATATATATATATATATATATATATATATATATATATATATATATATATATATATATATATACATACATATATATATACATATTTATATATTTATATATATATATATATATATATATATATATATATATATATATATATATATATATATATGTTTATAAATAGATATATATATATATATATATATATATATATATATATATATATATATATTTACATATATATATATATATATATATATATATATATATATATATATATATATATATATATATATATATATATATGTATATATATATATATATATATATATATATATATATATATATATATATATATATATATATATATATATTACTAATTTTACCAGTCCATAATTTAATAAAAGTTTTCCATGTTTTAGTTGAAGTAGGGCGGATAATCTTAAAATTTTACCAAAATAGTTCATATTATGATACAAGCATACAACTTTGCATGAAGGTTCTTTATGGTATTTTCATGAAAATAAAATTGTGAGCCACTCAAATTTTTAATATTTCAAGATGGCCGCCATATCTTTAAAATGGCGGCAAAACCCACTATTTTCCACATGTAAGATTTTGATGACCAGCGGCCTAGATTTGAAGGAAAACCACTAGATTTATAATATTAGTCACTGTAAATACAATGTCGTTAAAATTCTAAAGTGCGCATGCGCAACATTTGGCCCGAATTATTCATTTTATTAGTAATTGGGTGGCTAACTTGATATTTCACCAAATTAGTTTCTTTGATAATTCGATTATACAGATTTGCGAGTTTAACATTCTGATAGTATAATTGATATTGCCTATAACTCACCAGGGGTTTCTTACAAAATGGCGGTCAAAAACGAAATGGCGGCGTAAAAATGTTAGTTATTTATTTACTACCAAGCAGTAATACTTCGGCTATATGAGGGGAATGATCATGAAATGGATGATAAAATCAACATGAAAGGATAATAAAATAAACATGAAAAGATAATGAAGTGGGGTGGAACACAAGGCCAATAGGGTCAACCAGTTTAGACTGTTAAATTGAGTGATGGGTAAGGTCCGGCAATTTAGCCTACTGCAGGGGATCCTACAATTTTAATGAGCTAGTTGCTTACATTACCAGGTCACACTGGTGCAACTAACTCCTGGGGAAGTTGGCATAGGGTTTAGTATCAGCTTTATTAAGTCTCCCAAATACACCTTGATTCGCCCAATATATAGTCAAGGTGGCGTTCCCGAATTGACGGAATTGTGCCAACGCGTGAAAGCTGAGCCAAGAAGAACGTTGCTTTAGTCGTTTGTATGGTGTACAGATTGCACAGGAGTAAAATGGCTCTAGATGAGCAATCGGGCTAGGCGTAGAGGTAACAGCATCGAGCCTAGTAGTATCCCATACAGTAAAGTGTATTTGTGAGTTGAAGGTGGTAAAAGGATAATCCCTCAGCCTTTCAACTGTCGATGTATCAAATTTGTGCTTTAGTTTCTAAAAAAAAAACTCGGGATTGTTAATCTCCATTGAAGAATTTAATTTTGTATATATGTGTTGTGTTATTTCATTTTGAAATGTCAAGAAGACTTCGTTTGTCAATATCTCCCAATGAGAAAAAGAAAACTGATTGGACTAAATGCTTTATCTGTCATGTAGACAAAGATGAAACATTGATGTCACCAGAGGGTACTTCAGATAAGAGCAAATCGGGGTATACTTTATTAGCAAAGAGTATTTTAGAGTTCAGAAAGCTAAATGATATGCCCATTGCTTTAGATGTTGGACAATTTGATGATGGTCAAGGAATAGAAGAAACACTGATCACGAATAATGCACAGTATCATCATTCGTGTAGAGTAAAATTTAACAACACTAAACTAGAAAACGAAGATCAGAAGTGGACAGTAATGATGAAAGTGATTCAACTAAATATATGAGAAAAAGGACCTCTCAAAAGCTAGGTAAAATGGATGTTGCAAAAGGTTTTTTTATGTGAAAAGAGAGTCCCATATCAGAACATCGTGAAGCAATGACAAATCAGCTCAATGACAGACTTAACCGCTGTGCGAAAACATTACAAGATAAGGAACTGCTTGCAAAGCTTAGTTCAGATGATGTCGTAGCTCAGGAGTTCAAGTACCATCCAAAATACTTAACAGCTCTATACAACAGAAAGCTACTACACGGTCTTGAAACAACTACGGACCAAGAAATAGTCGACTCTGGCGATGAACTGGCATTTGCAGAGCTAATAACACATATAGTTGAATATCAAAGGGCCAATCCTGGAGGTATAGTTTTCAAACTGGCAGATCTTTGTTTGCTATATGAACGAAGACTAAGTGATTTTTCATCAGCTGCAATAAAGGTAAACTAAACAAGATTGAGAGAGAGAATTCTGTCTAAGCAGTCAGAACTACAGGCATACCATCGAGGTCGAGAGGTAGTGCTTGTGTTTAAGAAGGATACTTGGAAAGCACTTGTAACTGCCTGCGAGTATACTGATGCCATATATTTCGCAAAGGCAGTAGAAATTGTTTGGAGAGAAGTGTCACAGTACTAGGTTCAATTTACTGGTACTTTTAAACCTGAATTGATATCAGCAGCTATTCCAGATACATTGCTAGAATTAGTATCTATGATTGAACATGGCCCTGACATCGAATCCCAGATTGAAAATGGGGTCACGGATTCTGATCTCGCAATTGCTCACTTATTGTTGTTCAATTACCACAAAAAGGGAGTCAAAGATAGCAGCATTTGCCCAAAACATTCTTCAGATCGTGAACCTCCATTTGCAGTTTATGTCCGGCTCCTTTTATTTGCAAAGACAAGGAAATGTAATCTCATAGATATTCTTTTTCAACACGGAATTTGCATTTCGTATGGCCGTGTTTTGGAAATATCTACAAGGCTTGGTGATGGTGCAGTGCATAAATATCTAGAGGAAGGAATAGTTTGTCCGGCTGTATTACAAAAAAGTATATGCACCACGGCAGCTGTAGAAAATATTGACCACAATCCCTCTTCAACAACTGGAAGGACATCATTTCATGGAACACGGATATCTGTGTTTCTACATCCAACAAGAGCACAAAGTGTACAAAATCCTCGCGAATTTCCATTCCTAAAACAAAAACCTCCATCAAAAAAAGTATCAGATCTGCCTGAATCGTACACCAACATACCACCTGCTTTTCTGAAGTCCAAACCAACTCTTCCAGTAGTAGACACAACACCAATTACAGTTCAGAACCAAGACTACCTAATACAGAACATTAGATACGAGTATGATTGGCTTCAGTTTGTCAGTTTGACTCAAGAAGTTGTAAACATGGAAACGATATCATGGTCCTCATACCACTCTGCAAAGGAAAGAGGTCCTGAAGTTGAAGGTAGCATCACTACATTACTACCTTTGCTTCAAGATCAGGCACAAACTGTGTCTACATAAAACACAAGATGCAAAAATTTAGAGAGATTACAGAATTCCTCAATCAAACTCAAACTCCCGTAGTGATAGTGGATCAACCATTGCTTGTTCTTGCAAAGCAAATTCAATGGCAATGGCCTGAGAAGTAGGCAAGGATAAATTTATGATAATGTTTGGTGGTTTGCACATTGAGTTGGCAGCACTGAGACTATAGCAGCGTCATGGCAACAGCTCTTAAAATGTGGATATAAAAGAATTTGTACTGGGAATTGTAAGTGCTATAGGTCAGGATTGCAATGCACAGCATTATAAACCTGTACATGCGAAGATTCATAAATAAATATGACTTTGTTAGTCTAATTTCGCGCATGCGTTTTGCAAAGTTTTCACAAAATTGTATTTACAGTGAATACTGACTTGAATATAGATGTTTTACCTCAAATGTAGGCCACTAGTCATCAAAATGACTTTTTATGGTCAATTTGTCCAATTCTGGAATGGGATTTTGCCGCCATTTTGAAAAATGTGGCGGCCCTCTTAAAAAATTTGAAAAAAAATAGTGGCTCACAGTTCTATTTCTTTAAGAACATCACAAGGAAGTTTTGTGCTAAGTTTTATGCTTGTATCATAAAATGAACTATTTTTCCAGGTATCCGCTCCACTATTGTACCTAATCTTAACGCAATGGATTAAAAGAAAAAAAAAATAAGTTATCTCCCGACTTTTTCTTGTTCGGGAACCTATCAAAAGTATCTGTCCAGTATATGAGTGTCAAGGATTTTTTTTTTTTGCAGTTATTTAGTAAAAAAAGAAAAAAAAAAAGCGAATGTTTACAGCAATGTAGTATTCTTATTTCCTATGCCTACTGCAAAATGTTTCAATTGGGATATACTCAGCTTTTATTTTTTTTTTTTTTTTCTTTTTTTTTTTTTTTTTGCATTAGGGTATGTTTCATTATCTATTTTTTTATGGTCAGTGAATAAGAACAAATATGTAGAATATGCTGAATATGTAAATAGATTTACAAATAGAAGGTTGAATTCCACAAGGCAGTATTTATTATTATTATTATTATTATTATTATTATTATTATTATTATTATTATTATTATTATTTGCTAAGCTACAGCCCTAGTGGAAAAGAAGGATGCTATAAGCCCAAGGGCTCCAACAGGGAAAATAGTTCAGTGAGGAAAGGAAACAAGTAAATAAATAAATTACGATAGAAGTCATGACCAAGTGAAATAATTCTTTCACATATGAGCTATGAAAACTTTGAATAAAGAAGAGGAAAAAAAAAACGATAAAATATTGTGCATGAGTATAACCTTAAGCAAGAGAACTCTAACTCAAGATATTGGAAGACAATGGTAATAGAGGAAACAAAGGTGGAAAATCCAATTAGAAAATCATTTAATTTTAGAGACAGACATCCAATGGTAACAATTGGGCCATTGGCTGGTGCTTTGGAATAGTGTGGATGCCAGCTGAAATTTCACTTTAAGGATCTATTCTAAACAACTTTTGCCAAAAAAGAATTCCTGAAAGGTGAAATTTCGGAGACATGTTTTTGTCTTAATATTTCGTTTTATTCACCCTGCTATTTATTCCATATGAATTTATTATATATCATTTAATTACTTATGACGTTGGCTACACATTGACAATAAATATTTCTTCAAAAATATCTTCAACCGAGTTTCATTGGGGATCAAATTTCAAATGACTAGGAATTGTTGATATTTTTTCTCACTTTCTGATGAACAAGAAAAATCTCTATTGCTTATAATAATAATAATAATAATAATAATAATAATAATAATAATAATAATAATAATAATAATAATAATAATAATAATAATAATAATAATAATAATAAAAAGAAAAAAAAATAATAATAATAATAAAAATTATTATTATTATTATTATTATTATTATTATTATTATTATTATTATTATTATTTTTATTATTATTATTATCATTATTATTATTATTATTATTATTATTATCATTATTATTACTAGCTAAGCTAAAAATCTAGTTTGAAAAGCAAGATGATAGAAGCCCAACAGGGAAAAATAGCCCAGTGAGGAAAGAAAGGAAGGAAACGAATAAACTATATGAAAAATAATGAACAATTAAAATGAAATACTTTAAAAATAGTAACAACATTAAAATAGATATTTCATTTATAAACTATAAAAAAACGTATGTCAGGCTGTTTAAAAAAAAAAAAAAAAATTGCTGTACGTTTGAACTTTTGAAGTTATACTAATTCAACTAGCTGATTAGAAAAATCATTCCAAAACTTGGTCACGGATTGAATTAAACTTCTAGAATACTGAGTCTCATGATGGAGAAGACCTGAATATTAGAATTAACTGCATGCCTAGTATTATGAAGAAGATGGAACTCTCCAGGAGGATTTGAATGTTAATGATGATCACAATTATGAAAATTCTTATGCAACATTCATAACGAACTAATTGAACGACGATGTCAGAGATTAATATCTAGATCAGGAATAAGATATATAATAGACCGAAGTGCCTATCCAGATAATTAAAATGAGCATTGGCCAATGAAAACCAGACAGGAGAACAATACTTGAAACAAGGCAGAATTAATGAATTGAAACATTTCTTCAGGGTATATTGATCACCAAAAATCTTATAAGACTTTCTCAATAAGCCAAGTTTTGTTCAATTGGAGAAGACACAGACTTAATGTGTTTCTCAAAAGCAAATTTGTGGTCGAGAATCACAAATAAAATTTCAAAAGAGTCATACAGAGGTAAAGAAACTATTAATACTAAGATCTGGATGATGAGGAGCCACTGTCCTTGACCTAATTACAATCTTACGTTGAGTTTTGTTAGGATTCAACTTCATTCCCCATAATTTGCACCATGCACTAACTTTATCTAGGTGTCTATTAAGAGATTCAGCATCCCCAAATCTACAACCTGGAAAAGGAATTAATGCAAGGTGTTTAGCATCTTCTGCATATGCAACAAGCTTCTTGTCTAGACCTAACCACATGTCATGTGTAAATAGAATGAAAAGTAATGAGCTAAGAACACTACCATGAGGAACACCAGAAATCACATGCCTATACTCAGTATAGTGACCATCAACAACAACTCTGACGATCTATTCAATAATGATGATAAGAAACGACCCACCCTCTTTCAACTGTTGGTGTTTAAAAACAATGGCCTCATGATTAATACTGTTAAAGGCACCACTAAAATCAAGGTCAATCATACAAACTTCCTGACCACATTCAAGGGATTTCGGTACAGCATTTGAGATTGTATGAAGGGCATCATATGCTCCAAAGCCTATTCGAAAACCAAATTGCAAAATAGGGAAATTATGATAACCTTTTGCAAACCTATTAAAACGTTTTGCCGAAAGACTTTAAAAAAAATTTAAATAATACGGTAGTTATGGAAATTGGTCGGTAATCACTTGGACTGGAGCTACCAAAAACACATTTATATATTAGAGTAACATTAACAATTCTCCAACGAATGCTAGAAGCTGCTCTTATTGCTAACTTGCTAAAAATAATAGATAACTTTGGAGCTAAGAAATCTGCAATCTTTAAAAAAAACAAAGTAAACATACCGTTTGGATTAACACCGCCTTAAGTACTAAGGTCCATCATGAGAGCTTTTATTTTACGAGATCGAAAACCTAAATTTGTTAGCTAAGCCACAGGAAAACAGAAATGAGGAAGATCATGTTTATCATTACTCTGCTTAATATTAAACACATTTGCCAAAAGGGTTGCCTTTTTTTTTAGACAGTGAGTGACAGAGCCATTTGTATCAAGTAAAGGAGGAACTGTTGCATCTACACCAAAGAGTGCAGATTTAAGGGTTGTCCACACTCATGTTCTTGGGTTGTACCAGAAAAGGTGTCTTTTATGGTTAAATTGTATTCCTTATCAGTCGAAACATAAACTCGCCGAGCAAAAGCTCTAAGTTGAGTATAGTTATTCCATGTTAAATCTGATCTGTTACCCTTTCAAAGATGATAGGCGTCCTGCTTCTCCGAATAAGCACGTCTAAAATCATCATTGAACCAGTGTTTGTCCTTCACTCGTTACCTTAACACACGACAAGGAATACACCTATGAATTATATTGACTAGATTCTCCTTCAAAGGGAAAACAGGATCAACACTATTATACAATAGTGACCAATTCAAGCCCAGAAGATAACTCAAAATCCCATTCCATTCTGTTTGAGCTTTCATATAAATCTTACATGAGTATGATACAACAGAGACAGGCTACTCAGTCTTCACTACTAATTAGATAAAGGTCTGATCAGATGTCTCAACTGGAGAACGAACCTTACCTCTTATAAGGTAAGGGGAGTTAGCGTAACTATACATGGTTCAAGTAGTTACATGACCTGTGATTAGCTTCACTTATGATTTGCACACAGCCTGATTCTGAGTAAAAGTCTAAAGCTCTTAAGCCATGGCAAACAGTAGGAGAGACATATTTTAACCACTTCCTATGGTAAGCATTCAAATCACCAACAAAGACAATAGAGGCCTTTCTATCATCTATCTTAGCCATAATAGAAAAGACGTGGTTCTGAATGATTATATCCCTCGATCTCCATATAGGTGGGCAGTTTTTGATGATGGATGATTTGTATAATTACACTCTGATATAAATAATTGATGAGTCAAAAATAACTTCTTTTTTTAAGGTTAATTAAGATTAGGAAAATAATTCTTTTAAAGCAATTTATATTTTTAAATTATCTATGCTGAGTTATTTTTTCTTTTTTTAATATACTTCAATTTCATTCAGTGTTTTTTACAATTTTGATACCACTTAACAAAACATTAAATGGAACGCAAATATCACTTTTTGACCAAAACACAAATTCACCTCGACTATACATGTAACAATGAACTGTATCATGGGTGCAAATATGCATATTGGAAAATATTCCTAAACCTTCAATACAATCAATATTTTCTACAATTCAAACAATTTCATAAAAAAAAGAGAAAAAAGTTACACTAATGCCATTTCTTGTGTAAGGCACATATTCACTTCGACTAGACAAAACTAATCTGTATCATATCTCCAGATATGTACAGTATATTGGAAAATTTCACTAAATCTTCACAGTCAAGAGTGTAAGCCTGAGACATCTTACAATATTTTAAAATCCTCCTCATGATCTTCCTGAGAACCAGTTCATGTCCCTCTACAAGTTAAAGCACCGATACATTACTTATGTCCCACACAGAAACAGCCACATCTATGTCCACAGACCAAATTACATGAACAGCTCACAGGTTCCTTGCAAGCAATGGGCTGAGGGCTCAACATCCTAAACCTTGGGATGGGGTATTCACAGGTGTCTTTCATCCATTCATAGGTTGTTGGATCTGGGAGGTCCTGAGGTGGATTTGGTGTTTCTTTCCAGATAAGGCATATTCTCGAAGAATATGCAATTTGAGGGCATCCTAGGTGAGTGGAAGGTTATCAATTGACTCGTTTCCTTGAAGGAAAAATTCCAGTCAAACTAGATCAGTCTCAGTGATAACAGTGCCCTTTAAGTGCAATTGGCACATAAACTTCTCGATGTCTTGCATGAACCGATCATTAATATTTTTGCACGCTGTCTTCTGCAGACACACCGAGTCGTTCATAAATACATTCCACACAGTCTTCCCTATTCTGGCAAACTGATTGACTCTATCACACCCTGTTAAGGCATCGAATGCTAGAATTGCCTGAATTCGATCATATAGAAGTGTAATCTAATGGATGGGTACGAAGGGATGTTTGGATTTCAACCCTGTACTGAACCACATTTCTGGAGACAGGTGATTGCTGAGACCTCGGACCAAAACAATGCCAATTTTGTTATGTAAGATGATCCTATTGGCTGCATCTTTATGATATGAACTCAGAGAATCAGTGTTCCTGCCTGTAGAATTTCTTACCCTTTTGAAATCATCCAAACCACCAGCAACAACCAGTTCATATGTAGATTCTAACTCCTTCTCTGCCACCCCTATAAGACCTCTGGAAAGGAACAATGCCATGCCAGCTTTTCTAGCAGTGAGGTATTGGAAAGTGTTGAAGTTTGAGAGTAGCTTCACATAGTTTGCAATAATGACACATTTGATTGGGATTTTTTTTCCAGCTTTTATTCCCCATGTGCCAAATTTGATGGACATCTTGCCATCTTATGATACCGATCAAAAACAACATCAACCCTGGAGTATACTGGATCAAAGCAGTTAAGAACACTAATAAAGAACTCATTGCTCAGTCTCTGAATGTTCCTAGTTTCTGGGGCTTTCCTATTGCTTGTGTCATTGCAGATCCATCAATGACCAAACTAGTTTTTATTGTATTCTTCATAAGGTACTTTGATACTTCTGTGCCCTTGCTCAGCAAATCTTGAAGCTTGAACGATTAGTTAAATGGAGTTTCCCACTGGCAGTTGAAAGTGTCCATAGGACTAAAGAAATGGTGTGCTTCAGGGTGTTATTCTGGTCAATATATCTACTGCTCTGTGCTGCCACAAACAATCTGTGGATCAGAATCCTGTCAGCCCTCAGTTGCTTCTGATTGTATGCTCTGCTTGACTGGATGGAGGTTATTTTCTTGACAGTGTAGCATGACAGTTAGTTATTTTCTCAATAAAATGTTCGGTAACAAAGATTTCAAAAAGGGATGCTCCTTTTTCACCAGCCTTGATGAAGTCTTCTTTTATGGCATCTCGGAAGAAATCCTTTGTGCTAAGGCACATCAGGTCTGCAGTATAACCCCTGTAATTTAGGAACACTTCTAGCCCCTGAAATTCCTTCATAATCTTACATAGGCCTTCTCCTTCTCTTCTCATTCTTGTGGGCCCAACCACCTGATGACACCATTCATCATCGATGTCCCTGTTAACATCGACTCCAAACGTCTTATTGGCCGCATGTGACAGCCGTAATTTTTTATTATATATCAGGCACCACTTATCCTATGCCATGCTTCTTATTTTAATTACAATATCACCCCCTGTAATTCAGGATATTTTATTTGTGTTCCAGTGTTTGGTCGACTGAACCTCGACAAAACTTCTTTGTTGATCTCTTGACTGTGAAGTGTCTCCTAATGAATAAATGATGGATTTCTGTTGGGAGCTAGTGAACGTCAGCCAAATACACTAGTCCCTATCTTGCATAATTTTATAGTTATAGACAGCAAACCAAGAAGGTATCCTGGGAAATTAAATCAATTGTAGCTTCCGTTTGCCTTCTCTTTCTGCATGCAAGAAGATGAGCATGGTTGTCACTATGGTCATGTAATTGGCCCAAAATCTAAACTGAGGTGTTTGCAGTTTGCCATCTTCAAACTCATTACTTGTTAAAAAGATAGCCTTGTTCAAACTTGTCAACTACATGTAATTCTTACATACACCATCTAAGTCATGATATTTGAAGGGATTCACAAGTTTGACAGCACATACCTGGCATTCAGGTGGAAGCAACTTCTCACTGTCATTGCAACGTATTTCAAATATAGACCAGACAATTCGTCAAAAAGCCTCCACAGCATGTTTATGCTCCCTCACAGCTTTGTTGTATGAATCTCCATTCATCATATTCCTTGCTGTGATATCCCTAATAACCCCACTTTCAACCCTTGACTCCTTCAAGTCAGATACTTCCAGATGTTGTCCAGTGGCCTTCATAAAATTCATGATGATATGGAAACCGCTTAATCGAATTATCCTGTTTCTGAACTTTGCTTGTTTGACCCATATTATGTCCTTGGCCTAGCAGTAAAGGTTGTAGTCAAAAGTCACCAGTGTATAATACTGCCTCATTGACTCTCTGATATACATGCATTTTGAGTAACATTTATTTTGGCAACATTGGAGGATAAGCAGTGAAGCTTATTTTCCGCCATTAGCTACAATTTCTATGCTTTAAAAAAATGGGCTCTCTGTCTATTTCCGAATGTTCTCTATATATTTGTGTCAGGAGCATTCACAAATTCTGAACTACAGCTCTGGGGTTGTTGAATCACTTTATAGAGACCAAGGTAAAATTAGTGAATGGTGCAAATTATTGGGCATGAAGTTGAATCCAAACAAAACACAAAGTTTGATTGTGAGTAAGTCGAGGGCATATGTTCCTCACTATCCGGATCTCAGCAATGATAATGTTTCTTCAGTTCAGTATGACTTGAAATTTTAGGTGTGACTCTCGGAAAAAAATTTACTTTCGAGAAAAACATTAGGTCTGCCTCTTCTTCAATTGCACATAAAATTGGCATATTGAGAAAGTCTTTCAAGATTTTTCGGTGATCAGTTTATTCAGAAGTGTTTTAATTCTTTCATTTACACTTTTCTCAGGCATTGTTCGCCTATCTGGTCTTCAGCTGCTGATTCCCATCTTGATTTCTTAGACAGGAACTTACGACTATTAAATTTCTTATTCCTGATCAAGATGTTAATCTCTTGCACCGTAATGCAATTAGTTTGTTATGCATGTTATATAAGATTTTTTCATAATTTTGATCATCCTTTACATTCAGATCTTCCTAGACAGTAACACCCTGTTCGTAATACTAAGTATGGAGGTAATTCTAATGGTCAGATCTTCTCCATCATAAGGCTTAATACTATACAGTATTCTATAAGTTTCATTCCAGCTATGACCAAGTTGTGAAAGGATCTCCCTTATCAGTAGTGAAATCACCAGCACTTCAAAAGTTGAAACTTGCAGCAAATGTTTTTATGTTGAACATATTTACACGCCTCTCTTTATTATTCATATATGAAAGATCTGTTTTAGTGTTATTACAGTTCTTAAGATATTTTACTGTTTTAGCGTTGTTAATGCTCCTAAAATATTTTATCTCAATATTCTATTTGTTTTAATATAGTTTATTTATTTCCTTTTTTTCCTTTCCCCACTAGGCTATTATTCCCTGTTGCAGCTTTGCTAGTAGTAGTAGTAGTAGTAGTAGTAGTAGTAGTAGTAGTAGTAGTAGTAGTAGTAGTACATACATACATATACCAAAGGCACTTCCCCCAATTTTGGGGGGTAGCCGACAACAACAAGAAACAAAACAAAAAGGGGACCTCTACTCTCTACGTTCCTCCAGCCTAACCAGGGACTCAGCCGAGTTCAGCTGGTACTGCTAGGGTGCCACAGCCCAACCTCCCACATTTCCACCACAGATGAAGCTTCATACTGCTGAGTCCCCTACTGCTGCTACCTCCGCGGTCATCTAAGGCACCGGAGGAAGCAGCAGGACCTACCGGAACTGCGTCACAATCGCTCGCCATTCATTCCTATTTCTAGCACGCTCTCTTGCCTCTCTCACATCTATCCTCCTATCACCCAGAGCTTTCTTCACACCATCCATCCACCCAAACCTTGGCCTTCCTCTTGTACTTCTCCCATCAACTCTTGCATTCATCACCTTCTTTAGCAGACAGCCATTTTCCATTCTCTCAACATGGCCAAACCACCTCAACACATTCATATCCACTCTAGCCGCTAACTCATTTCTTATACCCGTTCTCACCCTCACCATTTCGTTCCTAACCCTATCTACTCGAGATACACCAGCCATACTCCTTAGACACTTCATCTCAAACACATTCAATTTCTGTCTCTCCATCACTTTCATTCCCCACAACTCCGATCCATACATCACAGCTGGTACAATCACTTTCTCATATAGAACTCTCTTTACATAGTAGTAGTAAAAATAATAATAATAATAATAATAATAATAATAATAATAATAATAATAATAATAATAATAATAATAATAATAATAATACATTCACTGTCATTTGAGGACAGCA
The DNA here is from genome assembly GCF_036898095.1 of Palaemon carinicauda. Classification (NCBI taxonomy): domain Eukaryota; kingdom Metazoa; phylum Arthropoda; class Malacostraca; order Decapoda; family Palaemonidae; genus Palaemon; species Palaemon carinicauda. Next base: position 94,944,314 of record NC_090736.1, read on the forward strand.
GTTCGGTGTATCTATTCCAAACACTATGATTGAAAATATATTCCTTGCTTTTAATTCAACATCAAGTTCTTTCATAAATTCAAGTAAGCCCACAGGGTCAAACACATCACCAGACAACTTTTCCGTCCCAAGTTTGTAAACATTTCTGAAAAAAAAAAAAAAAAAATGCACACAGCATTGTGAGGAGGTCTTTCATCCATTCATAGGTTGTTGGATCTGGGAGGTCCTGAGGTGGATTTGGTGTTTCTTTCCAGATAAGGTATTTTCTCAACAAGGTCAGATACAGCTTTATTCCAGAGACTAATTATACATAGCTTCCATCATCATAAACTGCCCAACTGTATGAAGATTGAGAGATATAAACACCTAGAACCACATATTTGATATATCATTGATTTTTCCTATTCTTTAGAAATTATGAGAAATATTAACAATTCTTGGTCATTTGACGTTTGACCCCCAATAGAAATCGGTAATAGATATCTTTGAAGAAATATTTATTGTCAATGAGTAGCCAACACCGTTAGAAAAAATATTATATATATACATATATATATATATATATATATATATATATATATATATATATATATATATATATATATATGTATATATATATATATATATATATATATATATATATATATATATATATATATATATATATATATATATATATATATATATATATATATATATATATATATATATAATAAATTCAAGTGGATCAAATAGGAAGATTAATGAAATTAATATGAGAAAAAAAACTCTCCGATGTTTCATCCTTCGGAAATTCTTGTTTAGCAAAAATAGAACTTTAAAGTGAAAATTTCGGCTGGCATCCACCCTATCCCATAGCACCAGCCCATGGCCCAACTACTACCACTGAATACTAACATGAAATGATTTTCAAATCACTTTCTGAAGCACTTTCATTTTCTTTTCCTCTACTATGGTATAGAGGCTATGGCACTACCCAAGACTAGAGAACAATGTTTTGATTTTGGAGTGTCCTTCACCTAGAAAATCTGCTTACCATAGCTAAATATAAGAAAAAAAAAACTTGATATTCCTTATTCAAAGTATAATTCAATTCAAATAATATTTCATAAATATATTTTTCTTAAACATATATATATATTTCCGTTGTTTATAAGACTATTATCTCTCTCTCTCTCTCTCTCTCTCTCTCTCTCTCTCTCTCTCTCTCTCTCTCTCTCTCTCTCTCTCTCTCTCTCTCTCTCTTATTGCAGTAAATTATGATCTATGAAAGGGTGATATATATTTTGTGGTAGTTAATTATGTGTTTTATATATACATATATCCTATTGTTTTTTTTCTATGGGCGTTAAATTCATTTTATAAGAAGAAATTCACTCCTCATCTGCCTCATTTCCTCAATCAGCCTCTACTATGTATACAATGCTTTCGGAAGTCTAAAATTACTAGATATAACATCACTTGCATTTACTGCATAGTCTACCAAGAAAAACTTGCTTTATCATTGATGGCAGTGCACTAATACAAGCAATAGATAAGCCCTAGAAACTAGAAACATTTGAAGACTTAAGCAGTAGGTTCTGTTCCACTGTTATTAAAATTTGATAGGGAGAAAGACGTACATTTTTTGTTGAGATATTTCAAATCCCTTTAAGAATATGTAGTTATTCCATCACTTTTATTTCCTTAGCATTTGCAAGTTACTTTTAAAGTTTTCAGCAAACTATACTTCTAAAAAAAATTACCGATTATATTTCATATATCTTTGAAATGGTGTGTTAGGCAGGCTTAATAGAAGGGCCATGGATGCCTGGTGGTTTATGAAGAGGTTGTCTTTTCCTTTTTCTGATTCTTTTTTTTTTCTGAAAACCATCCTTACTGTCCTCCCTTCAGTTGAAGTGGCTATCCTGGAGGGTATTTAGCCTTGCATGGTGTATCGGCTCCTCCATGTTGACCAGTTTTACCGACTTTTTACTGTAATATATGGGTATCATCAATCACTTTATTTATAATTCTGTACATATAGTTTTTGTTATAATTCTTGTTAATCTAGTTTTTAAGTATGATGTCTCTTTTTTATTTCTATTAATTCTTATGCTGTTTGGAGACATTGAGCGAAATCCGGGACCAGTACGTCCTAGATTTCCTCAATGTTGTCTTCTGTCCTTCAATATTCGTGGTCTTCATGCAAATATTCAAGACCTTACAGTTGCGTCCAGACAGTATGATATTCTTTTGTGCTCAGAAACTTTGGTTTCTGATATGAGGCACTCATCTGAACTCCTTATAATTGGTTTTAAGAAGCCAATAATGTTGAAATGTCATGCCATCCATAGGGCCAGGGGAATGGCAGTGTATATTAGGACCGAGTACCCTGCTTCTCATAAGTCCTGCTTTCAATATGGATGTCATGAGATTCAGGTAATAAAAGTTTTTGGTAGGCATAACAACTTTTATTTGTGTTCGATCTACCTGAATCCAGACAAGGATGTTTCTATCTTCGATAGTCTTCTTACCATTATGGCTAAGATACAAGAAGATGATAGAAAGGCGTCTTTTGTCTTTGTTGGTGATTTTAATGCTCACTATGGAGAGTGGTTAAGTTCTATCTCTCCTACCATCTGCCATGGCTTAAGACCTTTAGACTTTGCCTCTGAATCAGGCTGTGAGCAAATAACAAATGAAGTGACTCACAGGTCTGGTAATTGCTTGGACCTCGTATACACTAATTCCCCTGGCGTTATAACGAGTAAGGTTGGTTCTCCAGTCGGTACATCTGATCATGCCTTGATTTCATTAGTAGTGAAGACTGAGCAGCCTGTCCCAGGTATATCATACTCTTGTAAAATTTATATGAAATCCCAAGCAGACTGGAATGGAATTTTGCATGGTCTTTTGTGCTTGAATTGGTCACAATTATATAGTAGTGTAGATCCTGTTGTCCCTTTGAATGAGAAACTAGTCAACATAATTGATAGGCGTATCACTTCATGTGTGCTAAGGTACCGAGTGAAGGACAAACCGTGGTTCAATGATGATGGTAGACGTGCTTATTTGGAGAAGCAGGAGGCCTATCACCTCCAGAAAGGTAACAGATCAGATTTGACCTGGAACAACTTTACTGAGCTTTGAGTTTTTGCTCAGAGAGTTTATGCCTTAACTGAAAAGGAGTACAATTTAACCATAAAAGAAACCCTTTCTGGTACAACTCAGGAATATAAATGGTGGTCTACCCTTAAATTTTCACTCTTTGGTGTAGATGCAACATATCCTTCTTTACTTGAAGCAGATGGCTCAGTCACTCACTCTCCAAAGGAAAAGGCAACCTTTTTGGCTGATGTTTTTGACAGTAAACAGAGTAATGAAAAACCTGAACTTCCTCATTCCTGTTTTCCTGAGGTTAAACTAACTAGTTTAGCTTTTCGATCTTGTGAGATTAAAGCTCTGTTGATGGACCTTGATGCTTATGGAGATGTAGACCCAAATGGTATTTTTCCTTTGTTTTTTATAAAGGCAGCAGATTTCTTAGCTCCAAAGTTATCTGTTAATTTGCTCAAGTTAGCAAGAAGAGGAGCTTTTAGCACTTGTTGGAGAATTGGTAATGTTACTTCTCTATGTAAATGTGTTTGTGGTTGCTCAAGTCCCACTGATTACCGCTGAATTTCCATAATTCCCATATTATCTGAAGTTTTTGAACGTCTTCTGGCAAAACGTCTTAATAGGTTTGCTGAAGGTAATCATCTACTCCTTAGTTTGCCATTTGGTTTTCGTAAAGGCCTTGGAGCACGTGATGCCCAATGCTGTACAGAAATCCCTTGATTGTGGTCAGGAAGTTCGTATGATTGGCCTTAATTTTAGTGCTGCCTTTGACTGTGTTAATCATGAGGCCCTTGTTTTCAAACTGAAACAGTTGGAAGTAGGTGGGTCGTTTCTTAGCATTATTATTGATTTTTTAAGTAATAGATCTCAAAGAGTTGTTGTTGATGGGCACCATAGTGAGTATAGGAATGTGATATCCGGTTTTCCACAGGGTAGTGTTCTTGGCCCATTACTTCTCATACTATATACACATGACATGTGGTTTGGCCTAGAAAACAAGCTTTTTGCATATGCAGATGATGCTACTCTCTTTGCATCAATTCCATCCCCTGAATATAGATCTGGGGTTGGTGAGTCCCTTAATAGAAATTTAGCTAAAATTGGTGCATGGTGCAAATTATGGTGTAGGAAGTTGAATCCTAACAAAACTCAAAGTATGATTGTATGTAGGTCAAAGACGGTGGCTCCTCAACATCCGGATCTCAGTATTGATAATGATTCTTTAAATTTTTATGACTCTTTTAAAATTTTAGGTGTGATTCTCGACAGGAAATTTACTTTTGAGAAACACATCAGGTCTGTGTATTCTTCAATTGCACCAAAAATTGGCTTATTGAGAAAGTCTTACAAGATTTTCGGTGATCAATCTATTCTGAAAAAGTGTTTTAATTCTTTCATTCTACCTTGTTTTGAGTTTTGTTCTCCTATCTGGTATTCAGCTGCTGATTCTCATCTTAATTTGTTGAAGAAAAACTTGCGGTCTATTAAATTTCTTATTCCTGATCTAGATATCAATCTTTGGCACCGTCGTTCAATTAGTTCATTATGCATGTTGCATAAGGTTTTTCATAACTCTGACCATCATTTACATTCAGGTCTCCCTGGAAAATTCTATCCTGTTCGTAATAATAGGCAGGCAGTTAATTCTAACAGCCAGGCCTTCTCCATCATGAGACTCAATACTATACAGTATTCTAGAAGTTGTATTCCAGCTGTTACCAAGTTGTGGAATGATCTTCCTAATCCGGTTGTTGAACTTCAAAAGTTCAACGTTGGAGCAAATTTTTTTTTAACCAGGCTGACATGAGTCTTCTTATTGTTTATATATGACATATCTGTTTTTAAGGTTGTTAATAGTTTATGTAGGACATATTTGTTTTGACGCTGTTACTGTTTTTAGAATGATATAGAATTAATTTGTTTTCATCATTTATTTTATATCCTTATTTATTTATTTTATATCCTTATTTCCTTCCCTCACCGGGCTATTTTTCCCTGTTGGAGCCCTTGGACTTATAACATCTTACTTTTCCAACTAGGGTTGCAGCTTGGCTAGTAATAATAATATTAATATATATATGCATATATATATATATATATATATATATATATATATATATATATATATATATATATATATATATATACATATACACACACATATATATATATATATATATATATATATATATATATATATATATATATATATATATATACATATACACACACATATATATATATATATATATATATATATATATATATATATATATATATATATATATATATATATATATTATTACTAGCCAAGCTATAATCCTATTTGGAAAAAAAGATGCTAAAAGCCCGAGTTCTACAACAGGTAAAAATAGCCCAATGAGGAAAGGAAGCAGGAAGAAAAGCACATTTAATTGTTCCATCACATCACCACCAGCTCTTCCTGCTCAATATATTGTGGCAGGCTGATAAGGGACCTAACAAGAAGACCCCCTGGACATAACTCCCTTTATTCATTCAAGATAATGAGCGCATATAAAAACAGTTGATAGCAGCATGGCCAAAAAATTCTAACAATTTGAAATATGCAATGGCCAGCTTAAACAGGATTTTCTATTACCAGTGTGGGAGAGAGTGGGAGGTAAAAAAGCAACAGTATGACAATGTATGAGCGTGTATGAAAGATATGCACGTTACATGGCTTCCCCCTTTAAAAGACATACATGTGAAATTGGGCGCCCTGCCCTAGAGAGGAAACTGTAGGAGGGAAATATTGCAGGAGATACACAGGTTTTAGGCGATCAATGGAGACCCAGACTTCTTTGCATGAAAGTTAATTAAGAAAGCCTTTGAAGTTGTATTGGATAACGAGGAAAGGGCTTGTGTGAGGGGCCGTCAGCCGTAGTGTGCAGGTGTCTGTATGTACAAAGACATGCGTTATGGTATTTAAATATTTTTGGTATGCGTTGAATCACTGGGGCTTTAAAGTCTGGCAGCAAAATTCCTCATAACATGATATAGACTGGGGATTGTCAGAGTAGGTTGCAAACAGAAAAACTTGTCAGCTGCCGGGATATACAGGTTACCCTTAGGATCAGTCCTCAACCTCAGGAGGACCCAGGGAAGCTTATTTAAACGAAATGGAAGCATTGCGGCTGGATATCAAACTTGCTTCAAAAGGTGCGGCGAAAACATTCAAACATTCTACTGGCTGCAGGGTTTTAAATGTTTGAAGGCTGCTCATGAATGGCAGAGGGAAGGACATTGACATTGTCCAATCGAGTAGGACAATGCCCTACAGACTGACCACATATACATATGATCAGCACCGAAACCTCATCTCCATTCATGCTAGGACCAAGAAGGGTCAGACAAAGGCTGCTGATTACTCAGCAGATAGACATATAGGCTCCACCAAACCCCCTTTCCTTAGCTCTCAAGGATGGTGAGTTTGCAGCAACAAAACAAACTAACAAGTTTGGGTGGGACATGAACCCCAGTCTGGCGTTCACCAGTCAGGGATGTAACCACATCAGATACCATAAAGTCTGTTGTCTGATGTAGGGTAATGACCAGGAGATTTTGTGATATCTACACCTGAGAGGTGAAAGTGGTACCCCTGTAAGAAATAATTTGCTCAGGGCTACCAAATTTCACTATCCACCCTAAGATTAATGTGGATGTACATAAGGCGGATGTTGAAGTTTGCATGAGGATGGCTTCAGGCCAACGAGAGTTGCATTCAATAATGGTACACAAGTAACGGTGTCACTGTGATGATGAAAGTGGACCTATTACAATGACGGTAATGTGGGGAAAATGAGGCTCATATTACTGAAAGGTACTCACACCTGAATTGGTAAATTGATGTAATTTTGATGTTTGGCACGAAGTACAAGCACGGAACAAATCCTTAGTACCCCTAGCAATGCTGGGCCAAATGAACTTCGTCTTCAGTTGCTATACAGTAGTTCAGCGCGAGGGATGTGAGTGGTCATGAAAAAAATTAAACACCTATTGTCACATGATGGCAGGCATCTACGGTCAGGGTGTACCATTTCTGATGTCACACAGGAGAGTGTTGGTGGAGTTGGGGAGGACAATGTCTTCCTAATAGAGCGATATGCAGGATGTTATGCATCCTTGGTACTCTGAATCTTTTCGTTAGGTTTCTGCCAATGCATTATAATTCAATTCCAGGTAAATGGAGGCCATTGTGTTTCTTGACAGGGCAAGGGTAATGCAATTAGTTTTTTCAGCGACGGCAGAGGGATGTTGGCATTGACACCCGGACGGGGTGTCGGGATGTTGAGTGAAGGCAAGCACCAGGTGCATGTGGTCCATGCAAAATATGAAGGGCATACTCTATAAGAAGCAGTGGAAGTGATGGACAGTCAAATACACCCGTAGCAATTTACAGTCAAAGGTAGAATAGCCGTATTCCGACTCTGCAAGTTTTCTACTGAAGAAGGCCAATAGGTGAGGCGAGCCATTACACACTTCCTCGAGTACTGGACCAATAGCAACCTTGCTGGCATCTCTGGAGAGAAGAAGAGGTGCATGTTGCACCGGAAAAGCTAGAGCAGATGCAGTTAATAGAGCATTCTTTATTTTGCAGGAGGCCGATATTTAAAGGGGACCGAACTTCAGGTCATTTTGTTTAACCTCGAGAGAGGTGCAATAAGGGGGCAAGAGAGGTTGTGATGGCTAATAGGAACTGGTGATAATAATTTTTTCATGACAAAGAATTCTTGCTGTGCTTTGACTGTCGGAAGTTCTAAACAGCTGATAACTTCTAAAGGAGGGATTGGACTCCAGGAATGATGAGATTCCTTAAAAATGATAATACTTCGTTGAAGCCAAAGACTAACAGGTGTTACCGAACAACAAGGTCGTTCTGTTGTGGGCTGTTGAAAACGATGCATAGGTGACAGAGTTGCTCTTTTTATGAAGAAGAGAACACAAGTATGTTTTCCATGTAACATACGTAGAAGTGGAGCTCCCCTAAGATGCCATCTATGAGTCGATGAAGAATAGCCGCAGCATTACAAAGACCAAAACAGGAGTCATTGAATGTACATTTGCCAAAGGAGTAGTGATGGTTGTCTTGGTGATGTCCTCTATATTCTTGGGCAACTAATAATATCCCTTCAAGAGGTCGAGCGTGGAGAACACCTTCGCTTTGTGCAAGTACGAGGTAACATCGGCGTTGTTGGAGAAGGGTTAGTGATATGGTTGTCTCTGCATGTTCAGATGCCTGCAATCCCCACAAGGGCGAAGGTCACCAACCTTTATCAGGATGATAAGTAAGGGTGATGACCATGCTCTTGACATCTTTTAGCAAAGGGACATTTCTTTAATTTTGGAGAAGGTTCATTTAGCAGCCGCCAGGTGAAACAGGACCAGACATGAGAATCTGTCAAACACTGGGGGCTCCATCCTATATATATAGTGATAAATATCCTACTTGGTGGGAATCGTGGTCGTTTAGCAAAGTTCTGGTCTGAAGACTATCGGGTACATCATGAGGAAGTGGGCATGGGTATTCGTGAGTATGCTGATATGGAAGGCGAGCTAGAAGGGGGCGTGTTGAAGATGTAACAATGAGAAAGAGAGCATTGACTAAACGGCCATGTGTCACATAAACGAGGATGTGGAATTGAGCATTGTTATGTTAAGTCAGCAGGCTAAGAATAACTATGCTATGTCCAAGAGATTGATAGTGGTAGAAGCAAACGGCAAGCAACCATGTCTATCAGAAAAGACCAATCCGTTCATGCATCACGTAAAAGGAAGAAATGTGAAATGGAGGCCACTGCCAGAAACAATTGACCTACTTAAAATTTTTTGGCCCACTGACATCCGCACACATATTTCTTCGCAGTAGCTCTGAACCTGGAGTGTTAGTAGCAAAACTGTGACCACTGGGTGCTAGTAAGTGCTTCTAGCGGTTATTGGTTGGGACGTGAGCGAGGGGACGCATGTGGGCAGCTTTGTCGCTGCTTTGGCATGTCATGGGGCAGGGGTCTATGTCCTACTGCATTCATGTTACCTTTGGCTAGTGTTGAATGGTTGTCTTCTTCGTCAGGAGTGTAGGCATTGCTGCAGTTCTTGAAGGTGGTGAAGTGGCTGTAGATAAGGGAAGCAACCTTTGTCATCAGTTCCTATAGGGTCATGGTATAGACATCAGGAATGGTGGCACTTACAGGTTCAGGTAGATGTTCCACCCAAAGGTCACTAAGTAGGTTCACTTCACAAGGTAAGCAGTCTGCGGCAGATAGGAGGCGAGGGATACTGGTCATTTCCATTAAGGTGAGTGAAGCCTTTTGGTCTTTCAATTATTGGTGAGAGAGCTGAAACGATTGGCAATACGTTCGGCAAGCGATGATGAATACAGTACAGTTTAAGGAGGTTTGTTTTTTAGCTGTGATCTGTATTCGGACATTCCCTTGGTTACAAAGCCAATTGCAAATTTCTAGGAAAGTGTTCTCAGGTATTGCTGCGAGGAAAAAGACGGCTTTGCTGCTTGAGCGAATAACGCTCTGGATTTGGAACAATATTTCGGCATGTAGAAACTAGGTAAAAGCTTCTTTACTTGCAAATAACAGCATTTTCATTGATGAGGCATAGGTAAAATATAGTGTGTTGGGAGGCATCGTATAAGAGTAGGGCACAACAGTGAGCGAGAAGGTGGACGGGTAGCAGTCACTCCTGAAACACAAATGGGGCATACTAATAATGGGCTTATAGAAAAGACTGCCTGTGCATAACTCAGTTTATTCAAAAACGATAATGAGCTCTTATCTAAATGGTTGAATGCAACCAGGGTACAAAAATTCTAACATTTTGAAACATGCAATGGCAAGCATAAGCAGGGTTTTTCTATCAGTACGGGAGAGAGAGCGAGAGATATAAAAAGCAATAGCATTACCGTGTATTACATTGTATGAAGTACATTTTTGAGGATGCTGGTTATGATATTTAGGTTCCACACACACAAACAAATATGTATATATATATATATATATATATATATATATATATATATATATATATATATATATATATATATATACATGAATATATATATATATATATATATATATATATATATATATATATATATATATATATATATATATATATATTTATATATATATATATATATATATTTATATACATGTATATATATATATATATATATATATATATATATATATATATATATATATATATATGTATATATATATATACATATATATATATATATATATATATATATATATATATATATATATATATATATATATATATATATATATATATATATATATATATATATATTATATATATATATATGTATATGTATATGTATATATATATATATATATATATATATATATATATATATATATATATATATATATATATATATATATATATATATATATGTATATATGTATATATATATATATATATATATATATATATATATATATATATATATATATATATATATATATTAATTATTATTATTATTATTAAATGCTAAGCTACAACCCTAGTTGGAAAAGCATGATACTATAAGCACAGGGACCCCAACAGGGAAAATAGCCTAGTGAGGAAATGAAATAAGGAAAAATAGAATATTTTAAGAATAGTAACATCAAAATAAATATCTCCTATATAAACTATTAAATCTTTAACAAAACAAGAGAAAGAGAAACTAAATTGAACAGTGTGCCCGAGTTTACCCTCAAGCAAGAGAACTCTAACCCAACACAGTGGAAGACCCTGGTACAGAGGCTATGGCACTACCCAAGACTAGAGAACAATGGTTTGATATTGGAGTGACCTTCTCCTAGAAGAGCTGGTTACCATAGCAAATGAGTCTCTTCTATCCTTACCAAGAGGAATGTAGCCACTGAACCATTGGAGTGCAGTAGTTAACCCCTTGGGT
>NC_090736.1:94984291-94996791 GCF_036898095.1 Palaemon carinicauda
TTGAGCATTTTTATCTTTATCACTGAAACAATTTGGATTTAGTTAACAACACATAATCCGAAGTGACCAGTCTCCACCAGTTATTTCTTGGAATTATGTAGGTTATACATTGCACGTTAATAACAATAACATCCTCAGTTCACTGATGAGCTATTTTAATTCAGACATATGTGATGCTGTAATGCCTCTAGACGTGCTTCTGGAAAAAATTTCCTCTTATACAAATGTCTTGCTTAGTTATAAAAGGTTATAAGTTCTCCGATATAATATATAAAGCGTTTGTGACCCTCAGAATATAGTTTTTAAAGTCTGATTCATAATCAATTTGAGTTTTTCTTTTCACTCCGTCTTTGCAACTAATCTTTCCATGTACCATTCTGTTATTCTTAAAAATATCAGGAATAATCATGCTGCATAATTCAATTTATTGAATTATGCTTTAATTTCATAGTGTACTAAGGTTATGATGCTCTGTACTTGAAGATAACACTGACATAGAAAAGAGAGAATGCCAGCAGACATCAGCTTCGGACATTTCGTCCGGTCTTTTTCTGGTAAAAGGAGTAGAAATCCTGGTAGTCAACTTCATCTGGTACCACAGTTTGTAACCATATCAACTTAATTCATTTCAACGCTTATGACGTCATTTTCTTTCAATTTAGATATGGTAACAGTGTTTGTCCGACAGATACTGTTTGACCGTGTGGACACAACTTTAAACCAAGTTTACCTATATTCGTACCTGCAGAACTTCATCGTTAGGCACTAATTTTAACTACTTACCACTACGATATAGAATACCAGCCTACATCAAAGATGGTTAATGCAGACTGATGCTTTATCTAAATATCCAGTAGACAAAGGTCCAGAAGAGAACGATGACAATATGTTTTTCAGTTTCAATGTATGGTGTAGTCATCACTGTTACGACCACAGGGAGGCGTAACTAAAGTTCTTTCAATGATTGTTGTCAGTAAAAATGTAACTCAGGGCTCAAGGTAAGAGGAAACAAAACATTCAATAAACTTCACAATATTTAATACTTATATCTAACACAAATACAAGTCAACCTTGTCTGATATTGCAAATACCACAACCATACGATAAAAAAAAAACAATACACATAAGCCCGAATCACTCTGGATTCCCTATAATTAATGAGCTAAGGCTCAAACAAATATACAATAAAATTAATAATTAACCCTATAGGATCCTTAAACTTAGGTGGCCAGACCAGACATTAACCTTAAATTGATTAATAGACTAAAAGAAGTTGTAGCTACTACTCATATGAAAATAATTATAATTAATTTCCCTATTATAAAACAACAGAGCAAACCTGCCTTTAACTATCTTCACCGGGATAACCGTACCCATGGTTGCCACGACAAAAAATATATGACACAAAATATATATGTGAATACACTAATCTAACTACAAAAATGAAAACAAGGCTCCTTACTTCTCAATATGAATAAATGAGGGGAGAGGCACAACTAAAAGACGTTATTCTCTCTTCCTTCCAATAAGTAGGGCAGGCACAGTGTGTTAGGTCCAATAATCCGCTAACAAGCAAACAGATACTCTGCCTTACCTGGCAAAGGCCTCCCTACTGGCCACCTGACGAGCATGGAAGCTCCCAACACCACTGCACTGCAATAATTAGCTGGGACCAGGTAGCCAGAGACCCGACCAACTCCCTGGGATCTCCCTCACGTCAGGAAACGGCGGGGCAGACTCCAGTCGCAGGTGACAGTAGTACCTGCCAGTCTCTGGAATACACTGTCCCAAAAGCAAGGCAACACTCGAGTCGCAGGTGACAAGAATACCTGTAGTCGATACACCAAGACGAGAATCTGTCAATCACTTTCAAGAGCCGTGGTCAAAATCAACAGATAAGCGGTCGTCAGGAAAATTTTCAATGGTCATCGCAGCTTAGGGTTTGTGGATGGGGGAGTGCTCAAGCCCGAACTGTTTTTTGTCCAAGCACTCACCTCTGACATCGACTCGCTTACATCCTCAGTCGGGCAAACAAAATACATTCGTTAACACGATAGTTCAAAACAAGGTAATAGAGCGGGGAGTAGGCGATAAACAATCAACAACACACCACTTTAAAACTACTTTAAGCTATAGTGGAAACCACTTAAAACTAGAACAAGGTTGACTTAAAACAAATAAAAAATTTACTTTACTCTAATAATCACAAAAAAGGATATTGCTGTATGTACAAAATAAGACCAAGTACCTGTTGAGGTATTATATCTACTGTTATTATTATTATTATTATTATTATTATTATTATTATTATTATTATTATTATTATTATTATTATTATTATTATTATTATTACAGTAGTTGGCAGGTGTGAAAATAAAATCAATTCTTCTTTATTTCGATATTCTGGTATAGCCTTTATCAACACTTCAATGTATAAATCACATAATGAAGCATATACTGCTCAAGCACGCTCTACTGAGCAAAACTTAGGAAAAAGCATTATCGTTCACAGTATAATAATAATAGCCTCCTCATGCTTCCGCTCCTCCATTATTAAACCGGAAGAGAGAAATCCCTTTATATCACATACGATACAAGCACCACCGGGTACCGGTTGCGTATCTCCCCCAAAACAAAGGCTTATATGTTGCCTCAGCTTGTTTATAAGGACTCCTTAAAAGCACACACTCTATTACAGTAAATTTGTATCCATGAATAACGTGGTGACATCTGTTTTGGTGGGGTTAATGTATACATTACAAATTGAAATAAAGAAAATAGTTGTAACTAGCATCATCATAACAACTACAGAAGATTTTCAATTTCATAATTTTCAGTGAATAACACAGTTCAATTACTTTAACATGAAATAAACTATGGAATATCTGACTGTATATAAGCAGTAATTATAATAGTAAAAAAAAATGAAATGCTAATGATAATGTACAGAAAGACTTATACATAAATATAATACAGGGCTGATATATATAAATATATACGCAAATATATTGATTTGTGACCATTCCAAAACTTGGTCATAGTGTAAATGAAACTTTTATAGTACTGTGTAGTTTTGTAGCTCTTGGTGGAGAAGCCATTACTATTATATTATACAGCATACCTAAGTAATACGAACAGGATGCTATTGTCCGAGAAGATGGGAAAATATTGAAGGGTCAGAATAAGAAAAATCATTTGCTGCATGCATAATGAACTAATTGAACGATGGTACCAGATATCAATCTTTATATCAGGTATAAGAATGTTAATAAGCCGTAAGTTCCTGTCCAACAAATTAAGATGAGAATCAGCAGCTGAACACCAGAGAAGAGAACAATACTCGAAACAAGGTAAAATGAAGGAATTAAAATTCTTCAGAATATATTCATTACCGAAAGTCTTACAAGACTTTCTCAATAAGCCAATTTTTTATGCAACTGAAGAAGAGTCAGACCCATTTAAAAAGAAAAAAATCACACAAATCTAATGAAATATTATCATTGTTGAGATCTGCATGTTAAGGAGCCACTGTTCTCGACTTACAAACATACTTTGAGTACTGTTACGATTCAACTTCATACACCATAATTTGTGCGTTTCAATAATTTTAGCTAGATATCTACTACGGGAGTCAGCAACCCCTGATCTACTATCAGGATATGGAATTGTTGCAAAGAGAGTAGCATCATCTGCATATAAAAAGAGATTGTTTTCCAGGCCAAACCACTAGTCAAGTGTATATAGTATGAAAAGTAATGGGCCAAGAACACTACACTGAAGAATATCAGATAATACAATCCTATATTCACTATCGTGTCCATCAACAACAACTCATTGCATCTATTGCTTAAAAAAGAAAATCAATAATGATGCCAACAAAAGACCCACCCACTCATAACTGTCTTGCTAACTTGAATAAAAATAACAGAAAACTTTGAAGGTAAGAAACATGCATTCTTTATAAAAAAAAGAAAAAAGTAAAGATACTGTTTGGGTCTATGCCACCATAACGATCAATATTCATCAAGAGAGCTTTAATTTCACAAGATAAAAAAGCTAAGCTAGTTAGTTTAGCCTCAGGAAAACATGAATATGGAAGATAAACTTCTCAAACTCTTCTTACTGTCAAATGTATTTGACAAAAAAGTTGGTTTTTCCTTTGGACAGCGAGCAACAGAACCATCTGATTTAAGTAAGAGCGTACTGTTGCATGTACAATAAAGAGTGCAAATTAAAGGGTAGCCCATCGAATACGTTCCTTGGTTGTACCAGATAGGTTTTTTTTTAAGGTCAAATTGTGTTCTTCAGTTGAAGCAAAAGCTCTTAGCTGAGAATAGTTATTTCAAGTCAAATCTGATATGTTACCCTTCAAAAGATGATTGACCTGCTTCTCAAAATTAGAACGTCTGCAATCATCATTGAATCTGGATTTGTCTTTCACTTGGGACCTTATCTTATTAGAAGGGATTCGTCTATCAATTATTACCTCTGCTAAGGAGGTTATGTGATCGAGTGTGTTTATCTATTTATCTGTCTGTGCGGCTATGGACAGGATTGTGTCAAAAGTCTTCCGCAAATTTTGACGAAATATTCATTAGATTAAATCTTAGGTCTTGGACGACTCCATAAAATTTTGGACATGATCTGGATCGTGGTTCTATATACAGATTTGCATTTTTTGCCATTTCTACGGACGGTATTACGTCAAAAATACTTGACGGATTATAACAAAATTTGGGTCACAGATAGATGAGAGGTCATCAACAACCCCATTAAATTTTGCAGATGATGTGGATCCGAATCTGTAGTCTATATCCGGATATGCATTTTCCGTCATTTTAAAGATAACGTCAAAACTACTCTGACGAAATTTTCACCACAGATATATCTTAGGTCATGGACGACTTCATCAAATTTTGAAGATGAGCTGGATCCGAATCTGGATTTTAGTTTATTCATTTTTTTGTCTGTGTGTCTGTGGACAGGATTCCGACAAAACTACTGGACAGATTTTGACAAAATTTTACCAGAGAAAGATCATAGGTAATGGATGAGCCCATCAAATTTTTGGAGATGATCCAGATCCTGATCTGAATTCTAGATCCTGATTGACCTTTTTTGCCATTTTAAAGATGACAAATAAAATAAGGTACTTGACTGATTTTAACGAAATTTTCACCACCGATAGATCGTAGGTTCTAGACGAGCTCATTAAATTTCTGAGATAATCTGGATATGGATCTGGATTCTATTTTATTTTTTCATTGGTCCATGTCTGTGGTCAGGATTACCGTAAAATTTCTGGACTGATTTTGACAAAAATTTTCACCACATAGATCTTAGGTCATCGACGAGCGCCTTAACTTTTGGTGATGATCTGAACCTTTTTCTGGATTCTAAATCTAGATTTGTCTCTTTTTTTTCTCTTTTTAAAGGTAACGTCACAAAAATTGACGTATTTAGATGAAATTTCCATCACAGATATATCTTATGCCATGGACAGAGGTCAGAAATCTCAGATTGCTCTGCTGTTAACTATATTCTCATTCAAAGGAACAACAGGCTCAACACTTATACAATCTTGACTAATTCAAGCCCAAAAGATCACTCAAATGGCCATTCCAGTCTTGCTTGGATTTGATATAAATCTTACATAAGTATGACACATCTATGAC
This sequence comes from Palaemon carinicauda, assembly GCF_036898095.1. Taxonomy (NCBI): domain Eukaryota; kingdom Metazoa; phylum Arthropoda; class Malacostraca; order Decapoda; family Palaemonidae; genus Palaemon; species Palaemon carinicauda. Next base: position 94,989,967 of record NC_090736.1, read on the forward strand.
AGGCTGCTCAATTTTCACTAATAATGAAATCAAAGATGATCAGAAGTCCCAACTGAAGAACCAACCCTACATGTAATATTAAAAGGGGAGTCGATTTATACGAGGTTACAACATTTATCAGACCTCCGAGTAGTTTCACTTATGACTTACTCCAGGTTGATTCAGAGGTAAATCCCAAAGCTCTTAAGCCATTGCAATCAGTAGGAGAAACAGGTTTCAGTCACTCTCTATGTTGAGCATTGCATTCACCAGCAAAAAGAAAAGAGGCGTTTCTATCATATTCTCGTACCTTAGCCATAATAGTAAGAAGTCAATAGAAGATAGGATCATTGATGTCTAAATTACGGTAGATTGAACACAAATAGAAGTTACTATGCCTGCCAAAACTTTTTATTACCTGAATCTCATGACATCCATATTCATAGCAGGACTTATGAGAAGCAGGGTTGTCAGCTCTAATTGACACCAAAATTCCGCTGGCCCAAGTAATGGCATCCCGTTTGAAAAGTACTGGCTGCCTAAAACCAGTTTTAGGGAGTTCAGGTGAGTGCCTAGTATTAGAAACCAATTTTGATCATTAAAAAAATATCATATTGTCTGGACGTAACTGTAAGAACTTGAATATTTGCATGCAGACCACACACATGGTAAAATACTATACGAAGCTGACGAAATCTAAGAACTACTTGTCCCAGATTTCGCTTATTGTCTCCAGACAGGATAAGAATTAATGATAATTAAAAAGATTTGCCATACTTAAAAACTATATTAAAACAATGATAGCAAAAAACAATATGTCCAGAAATATAAATAAAGTTATTGATAAAACCCATAGACTATAGATAAGATGTCAGAAAAACTGGTTAACAGTGCGGAGCTGATAAACCAGGCAATACTAAATATTACAATATCAACACTGGTGTGTTTCAGAAGATAAGGAAACCAATAAGGAAAAGATAAGCGACCAGGCATTTCTATTAATCGTGCCCAACACATCATTACAAAAAAATAGAAAACAAGAGAACTCTATTCACTGGTAGGGACTTGTGTGGAAAAGAAGAGAGTTGTAAACCATATAACGATATTTTGGTCTAGTCGAATGTAGGATGAGGTTGTATCATAAAAGGATCAAGCGTAGTTATTCTTAGTTCACTGAAGAATAAAGTTTTGTATGAAATATATGCTAATCATTAAAGCATTGTGAGATACATGTCTATTGCAAGGACTTTTGTCTAGTGGCCAGGCATGAATGTTGATATTTAGTAGTTTATAAGAAATTTTGTGCATTGTGTAATGCAACAAAACAATCCCCAGTTTGCTAGAATGCACCCGTGGGAGTTATCCAAGCAACCATGGCAAATGATTCACACAGATGTTGCAGGTCGTTTTCCTTTATTTTGGTTTTATAGGTTTGAACCCTTAAATTATATGGTCAGAAATCATTCCAATGAATAAAACAACATCTTATGCAACTGTAAAAGATTTAATTAACTCTTTTTCAACACATATTCCAAAAAGATTAGTAACAGATAATGGTCCACAGTTTACCTCACAAGAGTTTAAAGAGTTTAGTAACATAGATGATATTAAACATACAGATTTGGCTACGTATCATCTCTCCACGAATGGAGAAGCTGTAAAATTTGTTAAAACGTTTAAGCATAACCTGGAGTGTATTATTATTATTATTATTATTATTATTATTATTATTATTATTATTATTATTATTATTATTATTATTACTTGCTAGGCTACAACCCTAGGAGGAAAAGCAGGATGCTATAAGCCCAAGGGCTCAAACAAGGAAAATAGCCCAGTGAGGAAAGGAAATAAGGAAAACTAAAAGAGAATTTTATAAATAATAATAATATTAAAAAAAGTCTTTTATGTATAAACTATGTATACTTGAAAATAAAAAATAGAATGAAAACTTAAAAAACAAAACAAGAGGAAGAGAAACAAGATAAAATAGTGTGCCCGAGTGCGAGTGTACCCTCAAGCAAGAGATCACTAACCCAAGACAGTGGAAGATCATCGTATAGAGGTTATGGCACTACCCAAGACTAGAGAACAATTGTTTGATTTTGTAGTGTACTTCTTCTAGAAGAGCTGGTTTCCATAGCTAAAGAGTCTTTTCTACCCTTCCCAAGAGGAAAGTAGCCACTGAACAATTGTAGTGCAGTAGGTAACCTCTTGAGAGAAAAAGAATGGTTTACTAATTTCAGTGTTTTCAAATTTATGAGGAAAGAGAAGAACGTGTAAAGAATAGCCCAGACTATTCAGTGTATGTGTAGACAGATGGAGAGTGAACCGTAACAGAGAGAAGGAACCAATGTAGTTCTGTTTGGCCAGTCAAAGGATCCCATAACTATCTAGCGGTAGTATCTCAACTGGTGTAACATATTTTTTTTTCTTTTCATGTATCAAAGTTTTTAATGTCATATAAAACAACAGTGCACAGCACAACAGATGTGACACCATCAAACTTGTTGATGGGGAGGAGGAGTAAGTGTAAGTTAGATACATTGTCTCCATATCTGCAAAGTAATATAGAAGCAACAAAGGTATAAACTAGCGGAAAATATTCCAAAAGTAATTTTTTTCTCTATCTAATGTTGTAATAACATCATACAATATCTCAGAGTAGTGGGTACCAGGAAAGATTGTAAGAGTGATAGGAAATTTCACTTTTGATTATCAGGATAGTGGAAATATTCTAAAACGTCATTCTGATCAATTATAGTATTCAAATAAAAACCCAGGTGATCATTTCAATGTTAGAGATGGAAAATTTTCAAAAGTAATTAGATCAAATGAATCAAATATTAAAGAAGATGCTCAAACATCAAAAGTATATTCTGGGTCTGTTCATGCATCAGTACAAAATGAAGTTCGAGTACTTCCCAAAAGGATGAATAGAGGGAAGCCATCTTAGCGTTTAGATTTACAGTTGTTTACAATATCAACTAATAGTCTCGGCGCCACATAGAGGGCGACTGTGACACATCTGTTCCCTTCATAAAAGGATTTTGTGCGGTCTAGGGATTATTTCTAGCTTGGGTATGCATTTTAGTATGGGAAGATCGTCTCCAAAAGGCCGACAACATGGCTGCTGGATTCAATCGGAAAACTGTCTATATCTCAAGAACGGATGCTTCTAGTATATAAATAAAGGGGACTGAATTTGTTCAATTTTTTTTTTTTTTTTACACTTGATGTACTCAGATTTGTGTAGTTTATTTGATAATTGTGCTACTATAAAGACATATGTGATTAGATTGTTGAATTGGCCAATTAAACGTTAATTTTATCAAAACAAAAGCTTTTCTTACTTCATTATAATTTGAGTTAACAAATGTAATGTCAGCTGAACATAGTTGTTATATTATGTAAAAAACAAATATTTAAATCGAATGATGAAAAAAAAAAAACTATAATAATTAATCTACACGAATATGTTCATGAGAGTGTATAGTATATGCATGGTAATTATCTAGTGCCACATTGTGGAGCCCCGTGGACCTAATAGGGCTGTCCTTGGAATTACACAATGGTTGGCCCATGATCTATGGGAATTTATACGTACCAACAATTAGATAATAATCAATCAATCATAATGTACACTGAAAACTGCTTTCAAACATAATTTAAGGGGAAAGTATCTAGTTATTTGGTCTTTCGGTGTCTTTGTAGATTATGTTTATAACTGTCGTTATACACTATTATTTGAGCAATTGCTTGAATTCCCATAAACACAAAATCGAGCCTGGTATCGAGTTCATTCTACATCCACATGAATTTGGTCTATAACATCTTGGAATTGCGCAAGTTAGGAAAATCCTCAGGTATTATCTCTCTAATAACATTAGGAGCCCATCTTGTTCTTGTTCTTCATATCCATAATGACACGGACCATATATGCTTACATCGTTCTTTAGTAAAATGTATTGTAACACCGGTTTACCTGTAGATACGCCCTTTGATGCACAACTTTAGATTAGAAGTTGGAGGAAGCTTCATAAAATCCAGTTTCTTTATGCACTGTTACCTGAGGAGGAGTAGATCGTTCATTTTTTTAAAAATCTTTTGACACCATGAGTCAAATACTCTTCAAAATATTTTGTTTTATGTTTGAAAGGTCTTCCCTTTCAAGGTGATGAAGAAGATATGTATAATCTTTTCCTTGCATTAGAGCTGTATGGTTTGTCCCACCTTCAAATTGTCGTGTCATAACTACTGAATGAACGAATAGCCAGTAATGAATGTTTCAAGATCTTGATTCTCTACTGCTTCACAAATGGCATGTTGTTATGTACCCATATCCAAAAAAAAGTCCAAATTTCCTTCAAAACATTTGATTTAAAAACACTATGATAGTAGTAAATGGCTCGCAAATACATCGGTGACTGAAAGGCAGTTAGTAGACTTTGAACACTTGTAGATTTCACAGCTTGATTGATATGAATGAACAATCTTTCATCTGCTCTTTTCAACAGTAGACCTCAAGTGAGGTACTTTTGCCACATGTTCATTTTGAACTTTAAGTTCTTCTTCCCCTATTATACGACTTAGAAACACTGTTACTCCTGAAACTCTTTCTTAATGTTGTAAAGGAAATGTTTGAAAATATTACTACAGTTGAGTTTTATCATAAATTGAAGACCAAAACGTATTCATGCCTTCTGATCAGGCTGTCAAACTGCTTGATATTGTTATGTGAATAGGATCTTTCTAAGTGATTCTGAGTCTTTTTCTAACTTTTATACAGATTATTATTATTATTATTATTATTATTATTATTATTATTATTATTATTATTATTATTATTATTATTAGCTAAGCTACAACCTTAGTTGTAAAAGCATAATTCTCTAAAACTACATTACCTATTTTAGCCTCGTTTGACAGATATAATCCTAATCAATATAATTCCAGCTAACTGTTCAAAGAATTTCATAGAACTTGCAGCAGCAAATTCCTTTCTATATCATGAATTAATTCAGATTTTTTTAGTTTCATGTAGTTCGCCATATCTTAAGATGAAGAATGTACCTATACTTGTTAGTTTATAAGCCAGAAGTCTATCAGTAGGGTACCCTCACTCTACTTATCCCTATTTTCCTCTGAGCAGTAGATGCCTCTTCTGCTATAATAACGCTTTTTATTCCAGTCTTTCATTTAAAAATCTTTTTCTTCGACAAAGGAGGAAGTAGTTGCTTGGCCTTTAGTTTGAAAACTCTTTCATGGAATTTAATGTATTTCTATTGTCTTTCAGTGGCGCATTCTATATTGAAATCTACCTTTACCTCTGACAAGTGCTTTTCAGTTGTAAAGTTCAATACTTATTTCTGAATTGTTAGAACAAATAGTATATACCAATCAAGAGATAAAGGTGACCATATTTATGATATATTGATAATGATTTTAAGTTATATGTCCAAACACTCGTGATGCAGGACATAGGCTAATCATCATCTTCCGTTATTTCATAAATTTTTCAATGGAGCATCTTTATGTAGTCATCCATGATTCGTGCCGTTATGAATAAGAAGAGCAAGAAGAAGATGGGCTTCTGAAGTTATTACAGAGACAATACCTGAGGATATTCCAAACTTGTGTAATTGCAAAATCTGTTACAGACAAAATTCATATGAATGCAGAATGAACTCGATACCATGCTTGATTTTGTATTTGTGGGAATTCAAGCAATCGAACAAATAATAGTATATAAGGTCAGTTATGCGCAATATCTACAAAGGCACTGAAAGACCAAACAACTAGATATTTTCCCCCTAAATTAGGTTTGATAGGAATTTTCATTTTACAGTATGATTGATTAATTATCATTTAATTGATGGTACGTATAGCTTCACATAAATCATGGCCTAACCATTATGTAATTTCAACTTAGGACAGCCAAATTAGGAGCACCGGGCTTCCACAATGTGGCACTACATAATTACCATGCATATACTGTACAGTTTCATGAACATATTCGTGGAGATTACAGATAACTTCAAATTTCCTTTCTTTGCCTAGTTACTTCTTTATCATTTGATTTATCTTTTTGTTTATTAAAAATCATAACAATTATGTTCACCTGACTCCACTCTACTTAACTCAAAATATGATAAAGTAAAGCTATTGTCTTGGTAGAATTAACGTTTAATTGGCCAATTCAACAATTCGGTCATATATTATGTCCTTGTAGTATTGTAGTAGCACAATTTGCAAATAAACTGCTCAAATTGGTGTCCATCTAGTGTAAAGGAAAAAAAGTTCTTTAAATAATTTCAGTCCCCTTTAGTTTTCATCTAGAAGCTTCCGTTCTTGAGATATACTGTAGACAGTTTTCCGATTGGGTCCGGTGGCCATTTTGGCGGCCATACTAGAAATGCGTACCCAAGCTAGAAATCATCCCTAGACATCACACAATAATTTTATGAAAGCAGCTGTATACTCTTCCGTGCCACAGTCACTCTCTATGTGCTTAGACTTTAAAGGGTCAGGAGACTTAGACATTATGTTTAATTTGTACCGTAGTACAATAAGTGCTATATATTTGTTTCAAAGTAATGTTACATCATATTGCATATGATACAACTTGTTTCATCTTTAATTTCAAGTGTTGTAGACTGTTTTAAAGTAATAAATCCTGTAAAAATTGCCTCAAAAATAAGATATGATTAATCTTAATCTTACACTGCATATGATATTAAAATATATAGTAATGTTCATTTGTAATTTTTGTATCATGTATCATTTACAGGGCACCAGTCAGAACAGAAGCGTCATAGAACTTGCTAATAACAGTAAATGTATTGT
>NC_090736.1:95009291-95024291 GCF_036898095.1 Palaemon carinicauda
TATATATATATATATATATATAATATTATGTTTGGTTCCCAGACACAGGACCGTAGAATATCACACGCACACATACACACACACATACACACACACACATATATATATAAATTATATATATATATATATATATATATATATATGTATATATATATATATATATATATATATATATATATATATATATATATATATATATATATATATATATATATATAATGTTTAGTAAGAAGAGCTGTTTCACATAGTTAAAGAGTCTCCTCTACCGTTACCAAGGGGTAAGTAGCCCTTTGAGTTAAGTTGAATTGTTTGGTAATCTCTGTGTTGTCCCGAATATGAGAACAAAGGAAAATGTGGAAAGAATAGGCCAAACTACTCTGTGTATATGTGGTCAAGGAAAAAATTAGCCATAACAAGAAAGAGAGATCCAATGCAATATTGTCAAAGGACCCAATAACTTCTAACGGTAGTATCTCAACGGATGGCTTGTGTCCTGCCCAATCAATGATTATGAATTCTCATAAACCTTACGAGGAGTCACAGATAAGTAATCAAAATAGAATCAAAGGTTTATATAAATAGGAGTCTAATTATCGATTGTATATACATTTTTTCAAATAGAAGAAAGGAATTAATTCATAAAACTGAGAAAAGTCAATGGTACTCCTAATAATTTTATTTTTCACCCTATAGTACAATATTCTCCTTCAACTTGTATTATCGTTAAAGACTTTTATATGGAAATTATTATGTGCATTAAGAGCATTAAAAAATCCATTGATTTATTGAACACTATCTTTACTTGTCTCCTCCATGTTTTGTAAGTCAAGTTACTGTAACCTATATCAAATCGTAGATTATATAAAATCCACTTTAAGGTTTTATCCACTATTTAGAATAGAAAATTGCAAAACAATAACAGTGAAATAAAGGAATAGGAAGCAAACTTATTAAAATTACTATTTTTATGATTAATGAAAATATATACAATATTTTACAAGATTCATCAAATACATACAGTCACTTATCAACAATAATTTAAACACATTCGTAAAGTAATAAAAGCCTATAATATATATTATTGTTGATTTTGGAATCAGATAACAGTAGGACGAAGACTGGTTGAATGATTTTCCAGTACAAAGTCCATATATGAAAGATGGTAATCAGCAACACAGTTTCTGATGCTATTCGATCTCCAAAGATATCCGAGTTTTCTTTGTCAATTAGCAGCGTTGCAGAAATGGAAGTAACTATGTTGCATCACAACACTTGTCACAAAAAATGTCTCCATAATAACCTTCTTAACTCAGCGATAGTTGAAATAAATCTCCTCTCCCAGTGCCTATCGTTTCCTTTATATATATATACCAGCAATTTTATGTAAAATTTCTAAATGTTCAGGGCTAACTAAATCATGCAACAATCAAAGCTGGCGTTACTGGCGACCTCTGAGAATCTCCTAAAGACCAGAGTCTTCTTTAAAATGCAATGACACCTTTGAATTAAAAAATCTTCACACTATTTTATTCCTAACATTACCATTTAATATTTCAAAATAAACATTTCTCATAGGACCTATAACATAAAATATATCGAGTTTATCTACATGTAACAAATTCATGTCTAGCGAACTGTTCAACGTCATTAACCAACAACTTTTTTTCTGGCACAATAAAGTTATCTTAGCATTCATGATTCACAATAAAATTATTAATTAAAAATCCCAAAATACTGTTTTGTAGAACAATATTAAGCTAATACATAATGGAATTCACTTTCTTGACAGAGTATCTTCTAACACATTATCTTTGCCTTCAATATGTATTATATCTAAATTGTATTCCTGAAAAATCAAACCATATCTCAAAAGCCATTAATTTCTACCGCTCCCTTTCTGTACAAAAAAACAGACGATTAAGATCAGGAAACACTACAGTAGGCCTACTGAGAGAAGTAATCTACAGTTAAAAGTGGTGTAGGTCAAGCAGTAAATCCAAAGCTTAATTTTCAATATTTGAAAAATTACGTTAGTTACGATTAAATTTCTTAGGAAAATAAGGAACAAGATCATCTACTCTTAACTGGTATTCTTGTAACAACAGAGATTCACAACCAGAACTACAAGCGACAACCTAAATCCCTAGTAACTAATGCCAACTTGAAAAGGATTTTGAAAATGTGGAGCAAGAAGTATTGGATGACATCATAACAGGATTCACAGAGTCAAAAGCTTCCTGACAACAACCATCGCATGGAAATTTACCCTTTTTCGAAATCAAAACAGTAAGAGGGACTACAACTTGTATTTTTTAGTTAAGTTCCAGTAAGAACCAGACCATGCCAAGAAAACATAAATGAGACTTCCTTTTATGTGGGTTGGAAAATTCACAATGTCTTCAGCTTTGACTTATCTAGGACTAACTTTATCATGACCACCATGTGCCCCAGATGAATAAGGATTCCCTCACCAATCTTCCTTTTTATAAAATTAAGCGTCAAACCAGCACTAGCAAGCCTGCTAAACAGCTCTTTTAAATCATTAATGTGTTCCTCTCAAGGAATGCTACTCAAAATATCATGATTATAAGAATTAAACTTTGGAAGTCCCTACAAAAGTCATAGAAAAATTCTTTATACTAAACAGCAAAATACGACTCTGATGTAATCCAACACATGTCACAAAAGCATTAACTATTTTAGCCCTTTCAGTCAACGGCGCAAGCCAATAACCCTTTAGAAAAGAAAATTGTCTGATGAAATTGGCTTGACCAACACAGTCAACAAAATCATCTACCCGACTGATAGGATAAGTTTCAGCTACATAGCACAAGTTCGCTTTACGATAGCCAGTGACAAAATGCATACTACCATCACACTTGAGAACTAAATTCGAGGGAGAACTCCAATACCCTTTTCTGGGTTTGATGAGATGGTTATCCATCATAAACTGAATTTCAGATCACAGTCCATTCACACTTACAAGGGTCAACACGCTAAGGATGCTGCTTAATAGTAACATGATCACCAACATCGTCATTAAACAACACAGAAAGGCACATTAGGAAGCACACATGAATAAATATCAAACAATTCTTTTACATCAGTGTGTTGATGAAGAGACATGAGACAAATTTACTTCTGGATAAGCTAGAAGATTAGAGTTGTATAGTCTGAAAGATGAGCCTGACGTCTAGACATCAAAATCAAAACCTTCATTTTGTTCATTTTTCTTTTCTACACCGAAGACTGCAGCTGTACTGTCTTCTTCATTTTATGCATGGAATGTTTTATCATCTGTTCGTTCCTTTATCTAGAGTATTGCAAGATAGTCTCTATAACTTGTTTTCTTCTTAACCCTGTGTACGTAACATGGACCGCATGCGGGGACCAGGTGCACGCGCAGAACCATATTTTTCAAGATTTGGTGGGATATTTGCTTGGTCACCAGGTAGGTACCTTATTGCCGAACAAAGTACAAACCTTAAAATTGTATACTTTTACATTTTGATATATATCGTAGTGTTATTTATAAAAATTAATGAGATTTTGAGTTAGCAATGGTGAATAGTTTTGCCATATTGTGAGTTGGTTACCATGAGGATTTGTTGCCACGTGTGCCGGTGAATAAGTGAAAACTAAAATGTGTTTTTTTTTTCTCTTCAGTTTTCCAAGATGCTAAAACGATTTCCATCCAAGAAGGAAATTGAGGCCCTTTTGGAATCTGATAGAGATGCCAGTGATGCTGAAACCTGTGTGGATAAGGCTATCTACCAAAAGTCAGGTGACATGCACGAGGAAGACGCCATGGCTGTGTCACATAGCAGCTACTTTTCCCTCTCGCCAAGATCCTTCTATTCAACCTCATCCAACACCTCTTTGGAAACTGTGTCTCCCCTGGGCCTTGCTTCTGATCGTCGAGTGAAAAGAAAGGTGATATCGACTTCCAAGAGGAGTAAGAGGAAGATTTTAGACGACAACGATGAAGAAAAGTTCGATGACCCGCAGCTGACCTTAACACCCTTCAGGAGTCCCTCAGAGAGGGCCCCTGTCTCATCGTTATTGAGGTATGAATGTGTTTTAGATACCTCTTTGATACAAGAAGAACCCTTTGTGTTGCCTTCAGTATCAGTGCCTTCAGTATCATTGCCAGTGCCAGTGACCAATGGCACCGTGAAATTTAGTGCGGTATTAGTTCCCTCGAGTAATGTGGAGGATGGGACGTTGGTGCAAATGACGTTGCAGTGTTCTGGAAAGTCATTCCAGTTTCATACATCCTTGAGTGGCACCACTGTGCCATCAACTAGTGCCACGTCTGCACCATCAGCCAGTGCCACTCCTGTGCCATCTATCAGTTCTACCACTGTGCCTTTACAGGGCATTGCTGGGTCCCTGATTGTGTTTTATGACAGAGAAACCTATAGGGCCAGGGATGGAAATGTTTGGCCCCGGGATCCCAATCCAAGATTGGCCAAGGTTGCAAGCCCCCAAATAGATTTAGAAATCCGCATGAGCTTTTTGAACTCTTTATTTGTTGATGAGGCGTTAGCAGCAATTGCTTTTTATACAAATGATAAGATTGCGGCTTTTTTGAGCTAAATATAAAGTTCAAAAAGCAACTACAGAGGATACCAGCATCAGTGAACTAAAGGCTATGATTAGCATCCTTGTAATGTCAGGGTTAAAGAATGACAATCATGCGTCTGTTGACCAAATGTTTGTTCCCTATACAGAAACACAATGAGTAATGCAAGATTTGCCTTCCTGATGAGGGTGCTCAGCTGTGATAACTCCGAGACACGAGGACAAAGGATACAAGTGGACAGGCAAGCGCCTATCAGGACCCTCTGGGATAGTTTTGTTGATGCCTGCAAGAATGTTTATGTGCCTGGCCCTCATCTAACCATTGATGAACAGTTGGTGCATTCAGTGGGAAAACCCCATTCAAGATGTACATCCGGAATAAACCTGCAAAGTAAGTATTTCTGTTCTTATTATTATTATTATTATTATTATTATTATTATTATTATTATTATTATTATTATTATTATTATTATTATTATTATTATTATTATCATTATTATTATTATTATTATTATTATTATTATTATTATTATTATTATTATTATTATTATCATCATCTTAGATTTGTCCCTAGATATTTACCTGTCATTGTATTGCATATTTACTTACCTATTTCTTTTTTTTTTTTTTAGGTTTACTTACTTGTCATTCTAGTTTATATATACTGTACTTGTTTTAATTTTCTAATTTATTTCAATTAGAATTTCTCACATGTCATTCCATTGCACACTTGGTAGTGTTTTTTCCTAGATTTACTTACCTGCCATTTTCATTTATATATAATTGTTTTAATTTCTCATTATTTATCATATATTTTATTTGCAATCACATTTACTTACCTGCCATTCCATTGCATACTTGGTAGTGTTTTTTTTTTTTGTCTAGATTTGCTTATCTGCCATTTTCGTTTACATATAATTGTTTTAATTTTTCATTATTCATTACCTATTTTATTTGTAATCACATTTACTCACCCGTTATTCCATTGCATACTTCCCTGTCTTATAGATCTATTTACCTGTAATTCTAGTGCATATTTGTTCTATTATTTTAGAATTTTACTAAATAGTAATGATGTGCGATGCTGACACGTATTTTTTATGCAATGCCATTCCCTACCTGGGCAAGGGGACTGTGGACCTCTCAACTTACAAAACTCACGGAGAGTTTTACATAATGGAATTGATTTCCCCATATCCACGACATGGTCGAGTGGTAACGACAGACAACTGGTTCAGCTCCCTTCAAACTCCAGAAGCTCTGAAGAAGAAAGGTCTCAACTTTCTTGGGACCATAAAGGATAAGCCTTATCTCCCAAAGCCACTTTCTACGATGAAGATTAAAGTAGGAGAGTCAATTGCTATGTACCACTATGAGAAGAACGTGACCCTTATTTCCCACCAAGCAAGCAGGACCAAGAGGGTACAGCTCCTAAGCAATTATCCATCACAAACCTACCATAATAGAAAAAGTGAAGACTGACCCAGAAATGTTCTACAATGCTACAAAAGAAGGTGTAGACACCTTTGACCAGTTATATGCCAGCACCTCTTGCATCAGGAGCACAAAAAGATGGCCTTTGTGTTTCTTCTTTAATATCATCAACATGATATACATCAATGCATATATCTTGCACCAGGTCCAAGTAGCAGGGACAAAGCCATTGACGAGGCATGCATTTGGGTAGGAGGTGGTTGATCATATGTCTAGGAGGTGGACTGTTTACAGGCTTCAAGCAAAGACCTTGGCCAGGGAGCTGAGGTACAACATTGGCTCATTATTTAATGTGGACCCCGAAATTCCATCAGATACTGAGTCTGGAATGGGCAGCGAGGTTGGCCAGAATAAGAGGAACAGATGCCACATATGTCCTCGTTCCTCAAACAAGAAATCAAGGTTTTTTTTGTATGCAGTGCAAGATATATACGTACCCAGAGCACTATATCATCCCTTGCACGAACTGCATTCAAAATTGAGGTACGAACACAAACTTTTTCAAAATTTTTTACAACTTTTCAATTATTCAATTATATTTGATATCCACTTATAATTTTAGTCTTATATTGATTTCTGAGAGAGCAATAGGGAAAATACCTTAGTCAAATGGCCCTCTCAGAAGAATTTTTATTTTTTTTTCTATTTTTTAGAGTTTTAATTATTCATATTTAGTTTTTTTATTTTGTCTTGTATTCTAGAATGTATATGTGGTATCCACATATAATTTGAGGGTGTTATATTAATTTCTGAGAGATCAATAGGAAAAAAAGCTTATGTCAAATGACCCTTTGAGAAGAATTTTTTTTTGTCTTTAGAATCTTTTAAGTATTCATATTTGTTTTTTTACTTGTCTTGTATTCTAGAGTGTATATGTGGTATCTACATATAATTTGAGGGTCTTATATTGATTTCTGAGAGATCAATAGGGAAAATACCTTATGTCAAATGAGCCTCTCAAAAGAATGTTATTGTTTTTCTTTTAATTTTTTAGAATCTTTTAAGTATTCATATTTTTTTTTACTTGTTTTGTATTCTAGAATGTATATGTGGTATCCACATATAATTTGAGAGTCTTATGTTGATTTCTAAGAGAGCAATAGAGAAAATACCTTATGTAAAATGACCATCCCAAAAGAATAGTTTTGTTTTTTATTTTCTAGAATCTTTTATGTATTCATAGATATTTTTTTACTTGTGTCGTATTCTAGAATATATATATATATATATATATATATATATATATATATATATATATATATATATATATATATATATATATGTATATATATATACATACATATATATATATATATATATATATATATATATATATATATATATATATATGTATATATATATACATACATATATATATATATATATATATATATATATATATATATATATATATATATATATATATATATAGATATATATATATATATATATATATATATATATATATATATATATATATGTATATATATATATATATATATATATATATATATATATATATATATATATATATATATATATATATATATATATATATATATATATATGGTATCCACATAAAATTTCAGGGTCTTGCATTGATTTTTGAGACACCAATAGGGAAAATACTTTATGTCAAATTGCCCTCTTGGAAGAATTTTTTTTTTTTTAGAATCTTTTAAGTACTCATATATAGTCTATTTTACTTGTGTTGTATTTTAGAATGCATAATTGGTATCCACATGTAATTTGAGGGTATTATATTGTTTTTTGAGACAGCCATTTGACATAATGTCAAATGGCCGTCAATGAAGAAATTTTTTTCTTTTTTTTGGAAGCTTTTAATTACAAAGATTTACTTTTTTTACCTGCTTTTTCTTCTAGAATGGTCAATTCACAATTTTGTAAGATATTATAAAAATATTTTAATATTTAGGTGGATTACAGTGGACATTTTTAAAGTAGTGTTTTTCCACCAAAATAATGTCCTTTTTTCACCCCTGTTACAGATTTCGTGTTTTTGGTCCAGGGGTCTTGAAAATTGGCATGGATGTTCCCATATCATCTATCTTTAATATCCAGGTCACCAAAGTATTATAGGGTAAGTGTAGATAAATTTATGGTCTGTTTTGTGAATATATATATTTTTATATAGTTATTTTTTCAAAATATTTGTAATAAATATGAAAAAACTGTCGTGTTTTCTTTACTTTTAACATAGTAATGAAAAATTATTAGCGATGAATGTACAAGTTTCAGTTGTTTGATATCTTTAATAATAAAGGAGTTATTGGATCCGAAAATGGAGGTCACCTTACAGGTACCAGGTAACTCATGGCGGACCAACAAAAATAGGTTACTTACGCAGGGTTAATGACATATAGTTCATTGAACCTGGCACTTGAAAAAAATTCCAGGAACAGGAAGTAACACCAGAACTTTCATTACAAGGTACGAATTTTCTAGCTCTGGATGAACGGTCTTACCAAGTCTTCATATTTTTATGGGCCATCTTAAGATGTTCACTGGCAGTATGGCACAAATGTAATTTAGAAAAGGGTACATTATGGTCTCCTTAGTGATAGTGCTCTTCTCCTTTAGCACATCCAGTTGACCCCTAGCAACATTGCCAAACACCAGCTTCAATGGACTGAAACACACGGATTCTTGCAGTGTCGTGATAGGCAAGCAAGACAAGAGATAATCCATCATCCTAGTTCGTTTTACAGGCTCTGCAATGGGTTTTCAACGTGGTCTTTTCATTTCAATTAAACCTTTCAAGAACTACTTGGGACTCGGGATAACATGCACTGGCACGGAACTGTGGAATATGCAGCTGGTGGATAACTTGTTGAAACATTCGAGATATGAAGCTACTTCCTTGATCTCTCTGTATAGTTTTGGGCAATCCAACCAGAGTGAAAACATAATAAGGGCCTTCATGACAATCGGTATTATTATTATTATTATTATTATTATTATTATTATTATTATTATTATTATTATTATTATTATTATTATTATTAACCAAAGATATCCAAAAGGGAAAAATAGCCCAGTGAGGAAAATAAATAGAGGGGTAAATAAACTATATGAGCTGTGATGAACAATTAAAAAAAGTACTTTAAGGACAATAAAAACATTGTGTTGATCTATGTGGTAACGTCCCTGACTAAAGATCACCAGACTGAAGTTCGAGTCCCTCTCAAAACTCATTAGTTCCTTTGTTTGCTGTAACCTCACCATCCTCAAGAGGTTAAAAGGGGTGGGCCCATTGAGGATGCCTATGGGTCTACCAGCTGAGTTAATAGCAGCCAATGACTGGCCTTCCCTGGTCCTAGCTTGGATGGAGAGGGGCTCAGGTGATGATCATAGGTGTACATAGTCAGTGGCTAGGGCATTGTCCTGCATGCTAGGGAAAAGACACTGCCCCTTGCCTTTGCCATTCCTGATCTGCTTTTAAAACGTTTGAAAGTAAACTATAAAAAGTGACTTATGTCAACCTGTTCAACATAAAACTATTTGCTGCAACTTTGAGTTTTTGAAGTTTACAGATACAATTACCTGATTAAGAAAATCATACCACAACTTGATCATAGCTGGAAATTAACTCTCATAATAGTGAAGGGCTGACTTTAAGAATTAAGTGCATACTTAGCATTATGAACAGGATGGCACTGTCTCAGAAGATCTAAATGTAAACAATGGTCAGAATTATGGAAAATCTTATACAACTAGCATAACATACTAATTGAACGAGTTTTCCAGAGATTAATATCTAGAACAGGAAAAATAAATCTAATAGATCGTAAGTTCCTGCCAAACAAATTTAGATGAGAACCAGACATGAGAAGAATACTCGAAACAAGGTGGCATGAAAGAATTAAAAAACCTTTTTCTGAATAGATTGATCGCAAAAAATCTTACAAGAATTTCTCAATATGCCATTTTTTTGTGTGCAGTTTAAGACGACACAGACCGACTGTGTTTTTAAAAAGTAAATTTACTGTCGAGAATCACATCTGAAATTTTAAAAGAGATATATGGAGTTGAGAAAACATTATAAATGCTGAGATCCAGGTGTTGAAGGGCAAAAGTCCTTAACCTACTTACGATCATACTTTGAGTTTTGTTGGGTAAATGTACTTACATCATGCTAAATAATTTGCACAATGCACTAAGTATAGGTAGATCATTATTAAGGTATTCACCAACGTCAGATCAACATTCAGGAGATGGAATTGATGCAAAAAGAGTAGTATCATCTGCATATGCAACGAGCTTATGTTCTAGGCCAAACCACATATCATGTGTATATAGTATGAAAAGTAATATGCAATGAATACCACCATAAGGAACACCAGATATACTATACTTTTACTCACTATGGAGTCCATTGAAAACAAGAGCTGCACAATTAACCTGGTCAAAGATAGCACAAAAATCAAGGACAATCATACAAAATCCCTGACTGCAATAAAGGGATTTCTGTAGAGCATAGGAGATTGTAAGAAGGGCATATGCTCCAAGGTCTTTAAGAAAGCCAAATAGCAAACTAGGGAACAGATGTTTACCATCCGCAAAATTAATTGGTATTTTGCAAAAAGATGTTAAAAAAGCTTCCATAGTTAGGGAGTTATGAAAATTGGGGGCTAATCAGTTTAACTTTTGACAATGTCGCTAAAAGCTCCTCTTCTTGCTAACTTGCAAAAAATACCAGATAATTTAGGACCTAAGAAATATGCAGTCTATAAAAAAACAAAGGAAAAATACCATCAGAGTCTACACCTTCATAAGCATCAGAGTCCATCAAAAGAGCTTTCATTTCACGATAACGAAAAAATGAATAACCAGCTCAGGAAAAAAGGAGTGATGAAGATCAGTTATTTCTTTACTCTTCTTACTCCTAAACATATCAGCCAAGAGATGTTGCCTTTTCCTTTGGACAGCGAGTGACATAACCATCTGGTTTAAGGGGGATGGTCGGTATGCCAATATATAGGGGTATAGGAAGAAAAACATAAAATCCTTAAGAAATTCACAGAGCTTCATATGGCAATGGAGACTTCATATACAAATTCTTCTGTCAAAATTCCTCTCACTTTCATAATTACAGGGCAATGGTATCTATATAGATTCCATGAGTCAAAAGACGATGTATTATGCGGTAATTACACTCTTCGGCCCTCGGTATTAGCCCAAACCTCATATAGAGTAAACGTTTGAATTTAACCTCAGACATTCACTCGTTTTTTACATCGGTTTTTCTCGATTTTGGCAAGAATTTCATCATGCCTGAGAGGAAAAGACAATTTCAATATCTTTCTAACATAAGGAAGAAGAAAATTCGCTCTGATAAGAGTTCAGAAGTGGGTAATATCGGCAAAATTAGCAGAGTTAGTGAAGGAAAGATATGATGGAGGAGCGACCGTCTCGCCTAAGGAAGAAAGATATTGAGCAAAGGAATCTTCATTTATGATTAAATTTTGACTGATAACTTTGTTTTGGTTTATGACTATCCAAAAAGGAACATAAAATTCATAGTAATCTTGATTTATCAGTCGAGTCCTTATAAACCTACAAAGAAAAACTTTGAGTGCCCGTCAATCAAAACTATACTTATCGACCTTCAAATTCTATCTTCTCCCTTAATTTTAAAGATATAACATGGAAATTTGATATATAACTTAGAATGCGACTATAAAAACAATAAAATAGAGCCATTTTTACCAGTTTTGGTTTCATATTTTTTTCTTCCTTTTTTTTCTTTGAAATATAGGGATTATTTTTTTATCATAATGAAAAAACTCATATCCAGCAAAAAAAAAAAAAATTCTTTTAGAAAAAAAAAACTAAATTTTGTTTGAGGTCTATATCACGTCTATATAGATTATTAATCCCACGTCTTAATATTAAGTATTCCAGGAGTAGATAGAATTTGAAAAACACTAATTTTCAAAATAAGTCGTCATGGTGTCGCAAAACAGAGGTCAGAGACAAAAATTCTATGTAGTTTGGAGATGTCCTAAGTCACCTTATTAAGTGGTATGAATGTCAAAGTCCTATCCTTAAAAAGCGGCATTACCTGGCCAGCCCCCTTAAGTAAAGGATGAATTGTTGCATCTGCACCAAAGAGTGTAGATTCATGGGTAGCACACCATTTATATTTCTGGGTTTTACCAGAAAGCATTTTTCTTATTAATAAATTGTATTTCATTTCAGTTGAAGTCTAAAATGTCTAAGCAAATGCTCTAAGCTTTCTTAGCTCTAAAGTTATCAGCTATTTTGCACAAGTTAGCAAGCGAAGGAGCTTTTAGTACTTGTAGGAGAAATGGTAATGATACTCCACAATGTAAATGTCTTTGTGGTAAGTCAAGTCCAACTGATTACCGCCCAGTACTATCTAAAGTTTTTTAATGTCTTTTGGCAAAACGACTTAACAGGTTTGTTGAAGGTAATCATCTGTTCCATAGTTTGCAATTTGGTTTTCGTAAAGGAATAGGAGCATGTGATGACCCTCTTACAATCGCCAATGCTGTACAGAAAGCCCTTGGTTGTGGTCAGGAAGTTTGTATGATTTGCCTTGATTTTAGTGATGACTTTGACTGTGTTAATCATGCGGCCCTTGTTTTCAAACTCAAACAGT
Organism: Palaemon carinicauda; assembly: GCF_036898095.1. Lineage (NCBI taxonomy): Eukaryota > Metazoa > Arthropoda > Malacostraca > Decapoda > Palaemonidae > Palaemon > Palaemon carinicauda. Next base: position 95,022,017 of record NC_090736.1, read on the forward strand.
TGGGAGTGGGTGGGTCGTATTCTTAGTATTATTATTGAGATTTTAAGTAATAGACCGCAAAGAGTTGTTGTTGAAGGTCACCGTAGTGAGTATAGGATTGTGATATCTGGTGTTCCTCAGGGTTGTGTTCCTGGCCTAATACTTTTCATACTATTTACACTTGAAATGTGGTTTGGTCTAGAAAACAAGTTTGTTGTATATGCAGATGATGCAAAACTCTTTGCATCAATTCAATCTCCTGAATGTACACCTGGGGTTAATGAATCCCTTAACAGAGATCTATCTTAAATTAGTTCATGGTGCAAATTATGGGGTACGAAGTTGAATCCTAACAAAACTCTAAGTATGATTGTACGTAGGCTAAGGACAGTGGATCTGCAACATCTGGGTCACAGCATTGATAAAGTTTTTTTTAACTTTGTATGACTCTTTTATAATTTTAGGTGTGATTCTCGACAGCAAATTTACTTTACAGAAACACATTAGGTCTGTCTTCTTCAATTGCACAATAAATGACTTATTGAAAAAGTCTTTCAAAATTTTTGGTGATCAATCTGTTCATTTTACCTTGTTTCGAATATTGTTTTCATGTCCAGTCTTCAGTTGCTGATTCTTATCTTAATTTGTAGGAGTGGAACTTACGGTCTATAAAGTTTCATATTCCTAATCTAGATATTAATCTCTGGTTCCGTCGTTCAATTAATTCGTTATGCATGTTGCATAAGATTTTCAATAATTCTGACCATCCTTTACATTCCGATCTTCCCGGACAGTTCCATCCTGTTTGTAATACTAGGTATGCAGTTAATTCTAATAGTCAGGCCTTCTCCATCATATGGCTTAATACTACAAAGTACTCTTGAAGTTTTATTCCACCTCTGATCAAGTTGTGGAATGATCTTCCTAATCTGGTACTTGAATCAGTAAAACTTCAAAGTTTCAAACTTGCAGCAATTTTTTTTTTTTTTTTTTTTTTTTTTTATGTTGAACAGGCTTACATAAGTCATTTTATGGTTTATATATCAAATATCTGATGTAATGTTGGTAATGTTTTCAAGATAATTTAATTTAGTTTTTCATTACTTCTATATCATTTATTTATTTTCTTATATCCTTTCCTCACTGGGCTATTTTCCCTGTTGGAGCCCTTGGGCTTATAGCTTCTTCTCTCCCAACTAGGGTTGTACCTTGGCTAATAATAATAATAATAATAATAATAATAATAATAATAATAATAATAATATAGTTATTGTAAGTGAAATCAGGTCTGTTACCGTTCCAAAGATGATAGGTCTCCTGCCTCTCCAAATACGCACGTCTACAATTGAACCATGGTTTGTCTGATACTCGGTACCTTAGCACGAAATAAGGGATACTTTTAGCAGGACAGCTTTACCTTCCCTTTTTAATCAAACTTCCCTTACCTTTGGGAGGTTTGCTCGGTCAAATAAGTTATAGTTAGCTATATATAGAGACATGATATCTGTCCAGTTATTTCAGTCATACCTTCTTGTAATTTTTCGATATGGTACTGGATATATTGAATATAGCAGGTATTTCCAGTTATAAACTTTCTTTGATACATTTGGGTTATTTTCACTATGTAATAAGGTTTTCCATGCTTATTGTGCTTTGAAATGAGATCCTTATGCATAATTAATGATATTATCTATACTTTTGAACAATGGTTTTATGATTTTATTTTCAATAAATAAACTTGAAAATTTTTTATTTAATGCAAGAAATGCCTATTTGTTAAAAGCTTTTTTGTTGTCAATACAATAAATGGCTATTTGGTAAAAGAGTTAAAAATAATGGACGGAGACTAAAAACTGAATGGCTAATAAACTGAAATAGATTTTATGGTAGTTGAGAATATATATATGTCAGAAAATTTAATAATTGTTTAGCGTGTTCCAGGGACTTATATAGACTTCTACTGTAAATTTGGTCGCTATCGTTTACTAAGCCAAGAAAATAAGTTTATGATATATCATTTCACATCACGGGAACCTGTAATATAAGCTGCATGCAATAGTATAACAATTTAGTTTTTGTCCCACATCTTAGTCATGCATCATTGTTTCACATCTTTAAACACTAAAGTCATCTAGTACCATGTATGATGACTTATATTCTTTGCATATCTTCCATCTAACCCTACTTGCAAAATATATGACAAGTCAAAAAAAAAAAAAAAAAAAAAAAAAAAACTATACTAATTAAAGTAATATCTAAAATTGTGTTTAACTTATTATTATTATTATTATTATTA
>NC_090736.1:95031791-95036791 GCF_036898095.1 Palaemon carinicauda
TATAAATGTTCCACAAAATTGGAGATTATGTTTCCAGAATAACTGTGTACTTGTGATTCCTAAGATTTATCAAAACGAGGTAATGATTACAAATAACTAAGCCTAAACAATAATTCTAAGTTCTGAAGTATAATAGTTAAGACGATATGATCATTTCCAGTAACGCAAGAAACCTTTACTAGAGGCAATTCCCATCATAACTACTAGGAAGTGCTGTGTTTGTAATACTTATTTCTTTGCGTGAGTGATTTTCAGCTTACTTTGAGGTATAAGGCATTACAGGAATAAAATTTTTATTGATACCTATATTTTCTAATTCCGATATAATGATTTATTAAATCTAAGCTATCTTTAGTCAATTGGTACTCACCGGGTAAATAGACAGGTAAATTTAGTATAAACAATGTCTATATAATATGAGTAATATCAACAGCAAAATTTTAAGTTCATATTTTTTTCTGAAGTAAATTCTATTATGTCATTATAGTATCCACAGAGATGTACTAAATAGCGTTATTTCATTAGAACTGTATCCTTTATTTAATATTCTGGTAAACCCTATCTTTATTTTTACTCACAAAACACCTATGAAAATCTCAAGAGCCTAATCAAATAAAAAATCCGATTCCAACTGCAAATGAGAGAATTATCATAGTATATAATAAATAAGTGAGAATATCTAATCAAATTTAATTTGAAAATTAAGTAATGTGGTATTTATTTGAATAAAACTGTTCTGAGATAAATAGTCCATTAAATTAAACCTTTCCCCTTAATTCATTCATTCATCTATAAGGCTTTTGAAAACCACTTTAACATGCAGATATCATGGAACAAATAGAAAACAAAGGACACGTTATAAATGCATAAAAAAGGTCACGCTGAGACCAATATCGTGATATACTATGTAATTTTGACGTAACGTCACGTACTAGGTAACCTAAGTGTGTCATTAATGAGGGTCACTGGGAAATTTCAGAATGCTAATAACCACAGCAGTACTAAGGACATTGAAAGACAAAAATTACAATATGATTTAGTCAGTGATGAATACACAATTAATAAGGATAGTGGGATCAATACTCTATAATTCATATACTGAAAGGAGAAAGTTATGTATTGTCAATATATTGACAAAAATAGTTACTATAAATGTTATTTAGTATTTTGATAAAGTAATGTGACGTATGTCATCGTTTATATACTGATGCGCCCTCTCCAATCCTTACTATCAAAAGCATCATCTTCCACCAACGCTCTTCTCTCTATATCATCATTCACATTATCTTACCATCTATTTATCTGCCTCAATCTCGATCAAGGTACCCTAACAGATTCCTCCCAAACAGTCATCACTCCCTCCCCACTATTCATCCTCACCATGTGCCCATACAATTTCTTTCAAGACACTCATACCACCCCTGTAATCTTTACTACGCCAGCCATTCTTCTTATTTTATAATTTTCCAGTGTTTCACGCAATGATATTTCTTTAATTCGCCTCATTATTCTCATCACTGTTCTTTCAATCTTTGTTTCTTCATTTCATCTTGAAGCACATGTTTCGCAAACACTGGTCTTATTACTTGAGCTTTACGTTAAATTGGCATATTCTTATCACATACACTCCTGTTACCTACCTCAACTTCCCCAGCGATGCTTTTACCCTATTCTCAACATAAGCCTCACATCCTCCTTCGTGACTTTTAGTAGATACCCAGTTTCTAAATAGTTCTTTTTATTTTAGAACTGAGCCTCTACCTTCATGCATGGCTATCCTGTCGCTACCTTCCTTACTGTGTACCATACCATCAGTCCTATCCAAATTTACCCTCAAGCCTCCTCTCTCCAATATCCCTTGCACTCTACAACCCTCTTCTGTATTTCCTCCTGAATTTCAGAAGTTAACTATAAATCATCTGCGTAAACCAACTCCCACAACTCTTTATTTCTGATCCCTTCACTTATTTCATCGTAGACCAGCACAAATGAAACCTGGTTTAGAATTGATGCCTAGTGTAATCTAAAACTAACTTCAAAGGAGGTTATTACTTTAGTCCTTGTTTTTTTTTTGTATATAATTTCTACCACTCTAACCAACTTCTTCGGGACTTTCCCCTTCCTGAAGCGTTATTACCAGAAAGCTGAGAAGTTTTCTATTTATTAACTTGCATTTAATTGACTTTTCTAGTTTGTACATCATATTTTTTGCCCAATTACCACAGAGTCTTGCCAAACATTCTAAATGTTCAAAGGTTTTCAAATTTTTTATTCCCCATTTATGTGTTTTCTTTGGCAATACAGTTAATGAATGTAATCACACCTAAAATATTAAGTTTTCATTTGACACCATTTTTTTTTTACAACTTAATTCAAAAGTGGATTTGAAAGCAAACACACTCCACCGTGAACAATCCGCTAAACACAGAATCTGAATGTTTTCACTATGAGAAACTGTTAAATTTTGTATTGTAAAATATTGTATTCATCATATGCCGATATAAAAGATCCATGAAAATATCATTGATTTTACTGTCATAGAACAGAAGCAGTTATAACGGTAACATCACCATATATGAGCATTGTTATTAAGTTATACATCATCATCATCCTCATCATTATCATCATCATCATCACAGTCGCATTGGTAAGCATGTATCATATTACGAGTGTCGTCTTCAGCCATATTGTTGCATGTTCGCAGAATCATGCTGCAATGCACTTAACTGACTTACCTAGGCACTGACAATTGGGATTTCTGCCTTCTTTCTTGCAGATGAATAATAATCCATAGTTTTATGGTCATAGGATGCTAGGCTTTGCTGATAAACTACACTTCTAAATAACAGCTTGATAGTTTGCCCTTAAGAAATGTTGGAATATGGCGTCTTCACAAGGTGATAACTGACTTGATTCCACATCACATTGCTTCCCATGCCTGATACGTCCTTTGGTGCCTCTTCTGTTGAAGACTTGAGCTACAATATCCCTATAAAAAATAAGTGCGAGCGCGAACCCTTATGTATCTTCTGACACCAAAACAGCAGGGGTAAGAGTGTGGGATGCATGCTTTACGTGTTGAGTCATTCTGCTGTCTGCCTCTTCATGAGTTGAAAAGAAGGTCATGGCACCAACTGAAATTATTTTTGGTAAGTTTCATACACTCATCTTCACAGGAGACATGCATGTCCACCCAAATAATTTTTATCACAGTATTCTGGTTTCACCTAATCATCTGTAAGAAACTTTATGAGACATGTCTTATTCTCAGCTGATTGAAGTAGGCTCCACTGCTGGATTCAATGCCTAGGTTGGGATCTGGAGAAGTTAATGCCACCTTCTGCAAACCTTGATTATCTCTCAGCATTTTTATGTTGATTTTGTTGTATGCATCAGATACATCTGTCCGTGTGCTTCATCTAGGCACATTCATGACTGAGGCAAATCTGTTTGAGTCACTTCTAAGAAGGTTTTTTTTCTTTTTCACCACCAATCTTGTGACCATAGCGTTCACATCAACAATGTAGGCTATTGCTATGGAAATTTCAACTGTAAATTTTTACTTTGGACAAGCCGGATTTATCTGTCTGCTTTTGGGCTCCATTATAGTTGGCCAAAGCCCAGGATAGAGGGCTAGTAGATGTTTCAACACAGTCTATATGTCAAGATTTTTACTAGATACTACAAGCAACAAATGGCCACACAGCTTTTGGTCAACCTTCAAGATAACTTCCCTGTAGCAGCAGCAACCTTTGCAGGGTTTGTGCACCTATAGTGACTGCATATATGGCGCTCTGGCCAATGGAAATAATCAGACCTTGCATTCTGGCTGATTCATAACAGTTAACCTCAACCATTAACATTACCCACAGAAAACTTTTAAAAAGTGTGGGGCATGAACATATAGTAATTTCCAAGCTTTTCTGGGTCATCAGACCAGTTTTACTCCGACTGAGAATTTTTAATCTCTTATCTCAAAATGGCCGTACAATTCTTCATAAGATTATCATGATCATTTGACATACTTTCTCGTTGCCTTTCATTTTCAAGGCTCCTGATGTCAATTGTCCTTTCCCCCTAGACAATTTTCGGGGGATGACAATGTCTCGACCATTGTCATCTAAAATCAATTCCAGGCTACCTTTGAACTTCACTTTCACTTTTTGCGTAATATGCTTTACTGTCTGGATCTTTACCTGTGGTACCCCAAGATCATCCATGTAAGACAGTAATATTTTGGTCGGATATGTCAGTTAACTGAACCATGGATGGCTAAATTCATGTAACCTAATGTAATGTATATGAATAATCTTTTATAGGACGCGGCTTCTTCCTCATAATGAAGGTGTTCTGTTATTTCTCTTAGTTAGTGAATCTTTTGTTCCTTCACTCTGGCATGATTTGTGATAATGGGCCTCGACTGTTACTACTTATGTGTGAGATGCCAGTTAGGTGATAACTGAAAGGCGAGGTGAATGCAAGCAGGAACGTAAAAAAATCAAGCAAAACTGAACATGAGGTATCAGGTTTATCCAGGTTGGTTTATTAACAGTGCAGGGAGGAGTGAGTAATAAGATAAAAAGTAAAACCGTTACATTGTACAAGCATGTATGAAACAGGTGCTGTACATGGGTCTCCCCCTAAACATTAAATACATGTGAAATACGGCGCCCAGATTTTGAGAGGCATACAGTACGATGGTCATCTGGCACGAGATATGCAGGTAATAAAATGTGCTAGGTATCAGTTAGTGATAACTGAGAGACAAGGTAAAGGCAACTAGACTTTAATAAACAGACATCGAGCTTAATTGCCAGGAATTGCAGCAAGAACAGCACAAAAATTAAAACAAAATTAAATATGAGCTTTCAGGTTTATACAGGTTGGTTTATTAACAGTGCACAGAAGAGCGACTGATAAGGTAAAAAGCGAAACTGTTACAGTGTATGAGCTTGTATCAAACATGTGCAGTATAGTTCCCTTGCAGTCACAGACATAAT
>NC_090736.1:95051791-95066791 GCF_036898095.1 Palaemon carinicauda
TTAAGTAGTAGATTGTTATTTGCAAAATTTAAATCAAAACAGTGCAATATGAGTAGTAAATTTTGCTATGGCCCAACAAATGATTCCCCTGAAGAAAGGAAAGATGAATACTGTGAAGAGCTGCAGAGTGTAATAGATGAGATCCCAGAGAGAGATAGGAAAATTTTAATTGGGGGCTCAAGATTAGAGTTGGAAGGAATATTCAAGGTATAGAGAAGGTGATGGATGTTGAGTCTTTGCGAAGTTAAAAACTAAAATGGGGCAGTTTTTTTTTGTTTTTTGTTCAACAAACAATCTTGTTATTGGAGTTACAATATTTAAGCACAATACAATCCACAAATATATATGGAATGTACTATGTGGCAATTACAAAAATCAAATAGATCACATGGCCATTATTAAAGAGATAAGGAGGCGTAGATATTTTTTATTGATCACCAACTCTTCATTGCCACACCGAAATCAAAACTGAAAGCAAACAACAAAAAATGTAGATAGAATACCTAGGTTTCATACAACTAAGCCTTTAGAATATGAGTCTTATGTAAACTGGGTAAAAAGGTATGCTGTATGACACAGACGAGGGATTGTATCATGTTTTCACGTGGTTGGAAGACACATGAAGGTTCTAGACTAAACTTATTCTTTTCTTTTTTTTATGTTACGAGAGAAGGTGGGTGGAGTTAGCCGAGAGTGTTGCCATAGCCAGCCGACGAAAGTACCATGCTTCCAACTGCCAATTTGCCAACATTGACACCACGAGAGCCCTACCGTACCGTGTGCACATGCATGAAGAATGCTTTGCTGGAATCAGCTCAACGTTTCTACAATGATTTAGGATGACATGAAAGGGCCTAACCCTGCTTTGGTGAGAGAGATTCATCCTGACATTCCGAAAGATCTGTGCTTCCGATAGTCCTCTCGCCGGCATATCTTCCATTCATCCATTGTGTTTCTCTCCAACGTATATAGAGCTGCCAAACATTGGGAATATTTTGTGTTTTGTTTGGAAGAAGTGAAGTGTATTTATGCAAGTACATTTTATATTATATATATTTTTTTATTATTTTTTTTTACCGGCCCTCTGTAATTTGATTAAAAAGTGAAGTGTATCTACTTTTGCTTAACTGATCTGAAACCTTGTGTGAGCCCAAAGGTCGTAAGAGTAACAGATAGGTATATGTAAGTGTAATTGTTTTTCATTTTCCATATTGTTAAAGTGTCATTTTTTTTTTTATTAATTGTCATAGGTAAATATTTTAATATATTAATTTAATATAAGTAAAGTGTGTTTTATTTTCGATCACTAATAATATATTCAGTGTCTTGCTCGTAACCCTAACTTAGAACTGAAGTATGAGGTTGTTTATAGAACAGTTCCCGCTAAAAAGTAAAGTAATCACCGAGTTTTGTTTTGAGTGTAAAGTAAAGAGACATTCAGATATTCAGTTACGTATTTTTCTCGGAGCTCGGAAGTATTGTCGTGCATATCAGATTCATGTAAGATAAAGCAGGTGAGTTTTAAGCTTAGGAGTTTACATAATTCACTAGTCTTAATATATATATATATATATATATATATATATATATATATATATATATATATATATATATATATATATATATATATATATATATATATATATATATATATATATATATATATATATATATATATATATATACAGTATATATATATATATTTTTGGGCTTAAGCCATGTCGTCCTGATGGAAGTTACTAGGGTAGCTTCTAAACGATATATCATATACTACAGTGATATTCCCAGAGAATTACCCTTCGGGTCCCAGAATGCTAACTCCTGGAGCGAATATCCTTAAATTTTCTCAAGGATATCACGCATATCAGAGGACGCATTCTTGACACGTCACATAGCAATCTCTACCCCAAACAGCATTAACGCTTCGAGGGGGGACGTGGCAAAAGAATAGAAGGGGGCTGTAACAAGGTTACCCCCGTTCCCGTACTACTATTGACAACCACCCCAGCGCCATTCCCAGGATGGCGGACATTCATAATTTTGTAGCGATTTCGCTTAGTGGTGTTCCCTGTTGATCTAACTTTTCGATCGATTTTCAAGGATTTATTATGCATTCTCCGACTTCTTTCGCCTTCGGAAAGTTGAGTATTGGGTCTTTACAATGAATAGTTTTTTTAGCTTCCTTTTCACAGTGAAATTTGAGTAATTTATTGTGTTTAGAGCTAGCCTGTACCGGAGGCGCTATGAGCGCTGTCGTTCGTTGGGCATGTTATTTAGTTAGCAGAACGACCTCCCGGTTTTTAAATAGCTTCATATATCATTAATTAACTATTTTATTATGTTAGCTATTTAGGCAATATATTCTTGTAAAGATATTTACATTGTGCACTTTTTTCCTTTCCATGTCGATCGTATAGTTAGTCTCGGTGAGTGAGGTAACCGAGATCTCGTCTCGCCTAGGTTCCTAACCTAGGCATATTATTATACGTTAGACACTCCCCGGTTACCCTTGTGTACGGTGATTTCAATTAGGCAGAGATAGATATCTCTTTTAATTGGATGAACTTTACCCCTCTTAAAAAAGGGAGTTTAAGGGTAATCCCTCTTCCCTCTGAGTGTAGCCTCAGGCTACAACCTTAGCGGGTCGGCCTCGAATTTTTAATTCAGGCATGACTTTCCTACGTTTTTTTCTGCCCTTCCTCCGTAACCGCAGATGCAGGTTTTTGGGGTTTTGGCCAGAATCTCACAGTTTTTAGTCTGTGGTCGGTAGCTACCTGGCAAGTTGAATAGAATTCTTTTGCTACGTTAGGCTACCGACATAGGAGGCTAGACCTCCCTAGGCCACTCCTGAAGGGTCTGTACGATATGACCCTTCTTCCTGTGACCTAGCAGACTAGTCCTGTGTTAGTGGACCCTAGGCTGAGGAATAGATTCTTCTTATGCTTAGGGGACACTGGCACTCCAACCCCGTTTCCTTTCCTTTCGAGGTAGTGGCGTCAGTGCTACCAACCTCTTATTTGTATTATCTATCCCTAGGCTACGGAATAGAATTCTTTAGCCGCCTGGGATAGTTCTAATACAGGAACGGAGTTGTTAGGTGGGGTAGGACAGGCTAAGGCCGGCTCCTGCTGTACCTTTCACAGGACCCTCTTTCCCTTCCCTTCTATCCCTTTATGTTGGCGATCCCGGCAACCTTACTGTTACCGGTGGGTTGCCGGGATCAACCAGACTCCCCCTCTTTCAGTTGATAGCTGCCGGCCGGCAGTCTTAACATCTGTCGGCCGGCAGTAATGACAGCTGTGAGCTGCCGGCCATTTTGGTTGCCGGCCGGCAGTCATGGTGACTGCTGGCAGGCAACTAGGGCAGCTGCCGGCCAGCAGCTGCTGGCCATGTTGGCTGTAAGTGGGAAGTCCCTTCTGTTTATAAAGGTTCTTCAGTTCTTTCTTGAACTGTTAGCAACAGTGGCTACTGCCGGGGTGCTGCCTACCAGGCCGGCACAGAATGGTGCCTGCTCAACCGGCAGCACGCCGACTGTACTAGTACTGCCGGCTGACAGTACTGGCTAGCGGTTCCGGCCGGCAAGATTTAGACAGATCCTTGCCGGTGATAGTACTGTAGCTGGATGGAAGCTTGAATTTTATATTCTCCCCTTCCATTTGAACCTCCTTTCTGGAGAAGGTGGTAATAGTAGACTTTTACATCCCTTTTACTGTATATATATATATATATATATATATATATATATATATATATATATATATATATATATATATATATATATATATATATATATATATATATATATATACAGTATTAGGTAGCCTGTTCTCCATGCTTTCTCTTTTTCTTTTAGCTAGCAGGCTAGATGTGCTAGCATTAGCTAGCTATATTGACGACATGCTGGCTGTACTACAGTATATGTTTATACAGGTAGTTAGTATTTCTACAGTATAGGATATACTGCAAATAGAAAGCTTCTGTATATTTTATGCTAGTAGTGCTTTTCCAATATATTTGAAAATCCTACCCAAATATTTGTGGAACCCAATCTCATTTTGAAAGAATTTAATTCTTCAATATTTTGATTAGTAATCAGTCTTCAGATTACCCTGCAATATTAAAATTTTAAGGACTGGAGATTACACTCCTAACCCTTAAAGGGCAGAGCCCTTATCCTCGAGTCTCCATGATTAGGAAACTCTATGTTTTAATTTTGTAAGGGGGGTCACAGTAAATAAGTTGGGTGGGATATGTACAAATATATGTCTTTCCTTTCCATACTATATATAATTATACAGTAGCCAGTATATTGCAATATAGTGCATACTGCAAATAGAAAACTACAGTATACAGTAACTATTTCTAGCATATCTTGGTTATCCTCATGTGAGCTTATGCTGCAGCCACTCTTACATTGAAGGAATAGTGTTTCTTCGTTAAGCTGACTGAGAAATCAGTCTTCCGTACCCCACAGTATTTAGTATGAAAGGGACAGTGAAGTATACACTTCCCTATCCCTAGGGGTTAGAAAACCCTTTTTTCAGTTGGAATTCCTTCGAAAAGGAAATTCCTATCACTTAATACTGAGGGGAGGTACCAGCATTTGCTTGCAAGGGATACACAAGTATGTGTCTCCTACTATCCCTTTGTAGCTTGCTATCCTAAGCTATTCTGTTAAGATATAACTTTTGATTTATTGGTTATCAGTGAGATAATCAATCGTATACTCATTTTGTTTTCCTTTCTTTACAAGAGGAACGCCAGATGTCATGTGTTGCAGTCTTCTGCAAAACTAAGAGTAAGTGTTTTTACGGACATAATGCATGCAGGTTTCATGCCCCCTGCAATATTATTTCCGAACACCTGCAGTATTGGAACCCGCAGGCCTGCAAAGTATGTCGGGCCCTATTGTCCGAAGGTTTCAAGAATCCCAAGTCGGTGGAGACTAGGGATGCAGCTCGTTTCAAACTACGCAACTGGGTGAGAGGCTTTCAGAAAATCTCTCCGGGACCTTACCTGCCTAATGACAAGATGCGTAGGTTACTATTTCCAACAGCGAGTAAGGAAATAGTGGTATCGCAGACACGAGGTACATTTCCCGATGGCCAGATAACCTTCGGGAAGGAGGGCAAAGAACGCCCACGGGAAGAAGGGGAGAATGTCGGGTTGGAATTGTCTCCGTCCCAACTAGCTCATGAGCCAACGACATCGATATCTCTGCCTTCTATTCCTCTTTTAGATAGAATGAACCAGTTATGGGCCCAAGTCAAGAATCTAGTAGAAAATTTGTGCAAACAGAGCACAAAGCAGGAAGCGAAAAGCAATGTAGAGCTTGGTAAAGCTCCACTTGTCGCTCCTAAAGGGTCGTACAAAAGACTCGTAGATCAAGACCTTCTGACATGCTCCACAACCAATCCCTGGAGGTTTGCGGAGCTAATGCCGATTTTAAACGGCAAACTCTACATCTCGGAGAAGATGGGTGCTGTTCCTTTGGACAAAATCCAGTTCTGGCCAAGCTTTGACGCTTTCCCGAAGTGCATTAGACTGAAGGATGAACCAACATCAGAAAAAGGAACGGAATCAAAGGAGGTTATGATTCTCGACAATGATAAAGCACAGGCTATTCTATCAAGCTGCATAAAAAAGGCGGGTTACTCGGTGTCGAAGGTATCCACACCAGGTAACAAGCACTCTTCCTTCCTTGCTCCTGCTTCAATTTCATTCCCCTTTACGGAGAAGGCTGTCAGATATGTCACTGAGGCAATAGAGACAGGTAAACCGTGTCCTACACTCAAAGAGTGCGAGCCTCTGTCACTAGCATTTCCCAGAACTGGAAGGAGGCCCATTTCACCTTTTCAGTAGGAAGACTTGAGGCGGATATCGCCAGTCGACAATTTAAGGAAAATCTTCCAAAATTATCTGAGTTTCTCTTACAGGGCGAACAAGAAACAAAGGAGAGACTTGCAGCATCCTTATCTCTACAAAATTACATAGAGTTCTGTTCGGCTCATCAAGATACCCCAGACATGCTTAAGGTTTTAGCAAAAATTCATATGGCTACTTTGGTAAAAGACCTTTATGCCTTTATAAAGGCTAGAAGATTATGTAAGGAGTTTGTGTTAGCTAACCCAACAGCGAACCACGATACAAGAAAGCTAATATCTTCCAACATCTGGGGTAAAGACCTCTTTCCTGACGAGGTAGTCAAGGAAGCGATTAAGAACGCCTCTACAGAGAAAGTAGGACTTCTCCAAAAGTGGGGCATCCTTTCAAAAAGAGAATCTTCTAAGGTTGTGGGTCCCCAACCTAAAAGGAAGATGTAGAGGTCTGGACATCCATTTCGAGTGATTCAACAACGATCCACAGTTGTAGTGACCGAGACATCACAGACAGATGGTCGAAAAAAGATTCCTACTGATCAGTCGAAGCATAGGATTGCTTCTAGTAGGAGGGAGATTCCTTTAGGATCGCTGGACCTTCGATCCTTGGGTCCATGGCCTAATCAAGATGGGACTAAGTTGAGAGGTGGAGATATCTCTACCACCATTTCCTCTACTCCTCCGATTATCCAAAACCCTTCTGGAGGAGTTTACCTGAGAGCTCTAGAGCATACAGATGGTAAGGAAACTTTAGTCCACCGAATTCCAGGGAAGGCCGTTGTGTGTTTACGAGAAGGACTCAAGAAAATTCAGAGTCATTCAGGACTTATCGCCACTCAACAAGTCCAAATGAAACAACGAGTCCAGGAGGTTTATCCTCCTGAACATAAGGACCCCGCTGCAAAAAAGGGTGCCTATAGTCTTACCAGACCTGAAAGTCGTCTATCAGCAGCTTCCAGTTAATCACCCTTTCCCCTCCTATCTAAGATTCAGGTTAACAAAGTAACGCACTTCCTAGGGAAGATACTTGTCAGACTAGACAGAGTCCTATCTACCTTCATGAATTTGGCAGAAACAGTCATGCAATATTTAAGCCTAAGAAAGGTTCAGGCAACATTGTTCCTGGACAAGAGGCTGGGGTGGGCAGCACCCAAGGTGGCTGGTCTATGAACATTCGAAGAAATGATCCGGTCCCCGGAACATCGTGGATGAAAGATGAATTTCAGATTCCCAAAACGAGAACTGGGAGGAACCCTGTTCTCTCTCCAGTTCGCAATAAAGGTAGGTCCTGTGCTAAGAGCACGGCGGCAAGATGCGCTGGGAACCTGGAAAAAACAAGCATCAAACGCTCGAAGAGGCCTAAAAAGACCGATAGCGGTCCTTCCTTAATCGCTTCCCTAACAAAGGTCAAAGCCCGAAAATCCCAATACCATGTTGGTCCAGTCATGAGTAGGGAAACTCTCTCCAAGCAGATCAGATTGTCTACAGCTGATCTGGGACTCTGAAGCGCTAACGAGACGCTGCAATCGACGATGCTAGGAATCGTCTCATACAGTTTAAGTGTAGTTAGCCATCCCTTACCTAAAGGGATGGCACCTGTCAGCAGTTCACATACAACCAATCCGCAATGTGATAGTGGATGCTCTACTCAGGCTCAGGCCGATAGAGTTAGAATGGTCCACGGACGCAGACCTATTCTCTCCCAGATGGGAACAAGTCCCCGAACTGCAGTCCGATCTCTTCATTACGAGGGCTGTCAAGGAACTACCTTGATATGTAGCCCCATACGAGGATCCTCTAATTTAAATGATAAACATCTTGTCTCTGAAATGGAAGGGATAGACTTAGGATTTCCAGTTCATCCCGTCCAATTACATGCTGATAGTCCTCAACATGCTGAGATCCATCCAGGCGGGACAACTCCAGAAGGTTCAGAGATTAGTTGCCTTCAATTTATTATAGAGAACCCAAACCCTTCATTGCATGATTTTCTTGCCCTAGCGGATAAGAAAAGATTTGGGATCTCAAAAGAAAATATAGAATTCTTAGAGGAATACAAGTCTAAGTCAACTAGAAGACTATATGAGTCATCATGGAAAAAGTGGGTTACTTTCGTAAAAGCAAAAGTACCGAGAGAGATTTCAATGAACTTCTGCATGTCCTTCTTTATCCATCTTCATAACCAGGGTTTAGCGGCCAACACGATAACTACGTGCAATTCAGCCTTGACTAGACCTCTTCTATATGCATTTCAAGTAGACTTGGCGAACGAGATCTTTAATAAGATCCCGGAGGCATGTGCGAGGCTTAGGCCTGCTGCACCTCCAAAGCCCATCTCTTGGTCTTTGGACAAGGTCCTACATTATGCCTCATCCTTGAACAATGAAGATTGTTCGCTTAAGGATCTAACCCAAAAGGTTCAAGGGCTAGAGTTAGTGAAATAGTGGCCCTCTCTAGGGATGAGGGCCACATTCAGTTCTCAGAAACAGGAGAACTGAATCTCTTCCCTGATCCATCCTTTCTCGCTAAGAATGAGCTACCCACCAAAAGGTGGGGTCCCTGGAGAATCTGCCCTCTGAAGTAAGATGTCTCTCTATGTCCGGTAGAGTGTCTAAAGGCCTATTTTCGTAGAACTTCAGACTTCAGGGGAGGACAGCTCTTTAAAGGAGAAACCTCTGGATCAAATTTATCACTAAAACAACTGAGGGCGAAGCTCACCTACTTTATTAGTAGAGCGGATCCTGACAGTACTCCCGCGGGTCATGATCCGAGAAAGATTGCTTCATCACTGAACTTCTTTCAGTATATGGACTTTGAGTGTCTTCGTTCATACACTGGATGGAAGTCATCCTGAGTGTTTTACAAACACTATGTGAAACAGGTACATGAACTGAAACACTATGTAGTGGCGGCAGGTAGCGTATTAAAACCTACCCCCTAATTACTGTTACAGACAGTCAATGGTTTGGTCTTCAAATGTACTCGCACATATACTGGGTGAGAATCATCCACAGTGTTCTACAAACACTATGCTAATCAAGTCCATGATCTGAAGTAGTATGTGGTGACGTCGGGTAGAATACTTAACCCGCCGTCTAATTCTACGATGAACAGCTAATTGACTGGGACTGTCAATTAGAGGGAGAAGAGGTCATCCCTCTTAGGGTGTGACCTCCTTTGATCAAGTGTTACCATGGTGACACTAGCTCTGTTCAAAATCCTAGGTGTGGAATTATATAGATGGCACTAGTGCCGGTGTACGTAGTACACAGTGCCGATAAAAGTAACCAGTACAGGTATTTTGAAGAGAATTTGTCTTTAATTCTCTTCAATCTGAGAGTGGCACTCATCATTTCTTGCTTCCCAAGAAAGAAAGATAATCTCTGTACAGGTTACATGTATAGTTCCGTTATCATGCTACATTCATTTTTACTTACTAGTAAACGTCTATTAGAATGTAATTGCGTCCTAACTCACCCGACAATTGCATGTTTATAGTCCAGAGTATGTACTTTTATATATTTGTATGCTCACAAACAATGGAATTAAGAAACACTGTTAAGTATTTGGTAATTTTCACAAACTACGAGACGGTTTGTTCATCTGGTGTATTCTTATGTTTGTCCATACAACGTATGCTTACCTTGAGACCCCCCTTTCTACCATCTAGAATGACTCTTCCCTGTAAGGGGCAGGAAGCACTAACATCGGAGATGATTAGTGATAATAACGGATAACGGTAACGTCATTTGTCTCGATTGATCCAAATAATCATAGAAAGGTTGTCCCAAGGTTAAGGCACTGATGAAAATCCACAGATACATTAATGCTCTGGTATACTTCCATCAGGACGACATGGCTTGAGCCCAAGAAACGGATTTTGAGCGAAGCGAAAAATCTATTTTTGGGTGAGATCGCCATGTCGTCCTGATGGACCCACCCTTCTTTCTTAAAAGAAAAGATCTTCACAGTTCCCTCCCTGACATACTGTATCTGTAGCTCTACGCTCAATGCTACAAGGAATGTCCGCCATCCTGGGAATGGCGCTGGGGTAGTTGTCAATAGTAGTACGGGAATGGGGGTAACCTTGTTACGGCCCCCTTCTATTCTTTTGCCACGTCCCCCCTCGAAGCGTTAACGCTGTTTGGGGTAGAGATTGCTATGTGAAGTGTCAAGAATACGTCCTCTGATATGCGCGATATCCTTGAGAAAATTTAAGGATATTCGCTCCAGGAGTTAGAATTCTGGGACCCGAAGGGTAATTCTCTGGGAATATCACTGTAGTATATAATAAATCCTTTAGAAGCTACCCTAGTAACTTCCATCAGGACGACATGGCGATCTCACCCAAAAATAGATTTTTCGCTTCGCTCAAAATCCGTTTTATATATATATATATATATATATATATATATATATATATATATGATGAATTTTTGCATATTTAGATGCGTTTTTCATTTTCAAATAAGCCATATATTTTCTATACATTAATGTCTGGATACTATTAACGACCTCGGGATTAGAGCCCCAGGCGAAATCACACAAAGATAAGAGCTTGTGACCGGCCAGGAATCAAACCCTGGGCCGGCAAACTTGTAGAGACAGTGACTACCACTTGCCCACGAAGAAAGATATGTCTTATATATATATATATATATATATATATATATATATATATATATATATATATACCCGGTAGAAGCAGATGACGTTGAAAGAGAAGAGGTAAGAATGATAATAACACCAAGAGCAGAAAAGTCATTAACAAAATAGAGAGCTGTAAAAATTAGATTGTTATTTGTAAAATTTAAATCAAAGCAGTGCAATGTATTTTATTTTGCTATACCTAACAAATGTTTCTATTGAAATAAGTAAAGATGGATACTATGAAGAACTGCAAAGTGTTATAGATGAGATCCCAAAGAGAGATATGAAAATTGTAATTGGTGACTTTAATGCTAAAGTTGGAAGGAATAATCAAGGTATGCAGAATATGATGGGTGTTGAGGGTCTTAGCGAAGTTGCATGGCAAAAGAGAGCAGTTTTTTTTTTAAGTTTATATTTAACATTCATGTTATATGAGTTATTATTTTCCAGCACATGGACATCTACAAATATACATGGACTTCACCTGTGGAAATTACGATAATCAAATAGATCACATAGCCATTACTAAAGAGAGAGGGAGAACTCTAAGAAATATAAGAAGTTATAGAGGTGTAGATATTTGTAGTGATCACCAGCTCCTCACTGCTAAACCAAAATCAAAATTGAAAGCACCCAGCAGAAATGTAAATAGAATACCTAGGTTTGATACAATTAAGCTTTTAGAAGATGAATACAGAGAAACATTTGCTATTGAATGTAGGAAACGATTTGCAGTATTAAAGACTTTCAGAGACGATGAGCAGAAAATTTATGAAAAATGGTGTGAAATTAAGAAAATTTATCAGTCAGTTGGTAGTGAAGTTATAGGACATGTAGTTTCAAGGAGAAAACCATGGATATCAAAAGATACTTGGGATATTATAAAAAGGAGACAAAGACAGAAATGGATCGTTGAAGGTTTCCGAGGAAGCAATGAAAATTATAATGTGGAGCATGCTAACTATTTTAGTATTGATAGCAAGGTCAAAAGACAACCCAAGAATGAATGGAGAAAATATTTAAACATGAAAGCAGATAAGGCTGACAAAGCTATGAATTCAGGGAATGGCTGTTGGTTAAGAATTGCTTATGGAATTGTTAATGAAATTTCTACTGGGACAAAAAAGAAGATGCATATGCCCATCAGAAAGAGAGATGGATCCCTTATATCAACACAGGATGAAGAAAAGCAACGTTGTATGGAACACTTTAGTGAGGTTATGAATAGGAGATATGAAGAGGAATAATTTGATATATATATGTAATAAATGAAATAGTTTGTTATTACATGTTTAAAACACATGACGTAATATGTCATTTTGGATGAAGATGCTAGCGTGAGATTTGCTGTAGTCATATAAAATCATAAACAGGATGCACTATGCAGCCTCGGCAATGTAACATTTTTCTGAAACGTCAACACCAATGCATCAGTGTGTGAAAGATTGTGTCGTCACCGGATGCAGGTGTCTTCCGAGAAAGAATGTAACAGTTTCCATATTGTGTTTAAATGCTACGACAACTAAGCATACGATATCTGTGATATCGATAATTTAAGCAGTTCATATCTATACTTCACTTGAATTGGTCATCCGACCAAACCAGCTCCACTCCTATGATGGAGATGTTTAACTCTGTTGTTTTTAGAGAATAAATACTTTTTAAAGCTAATAAGATGAACTTCGTTATCCAGACTTAACATCTTAAACAACACATACTCAATGTGTGCTTATAAAAGTAGCACACTAATATATATACCTGAAGGTGAGGAGAACCTTGACTTGCCCATGAATGAATTCATTGTTTGAGGTCGAAGCTATTATTAAAAACTCCAGAGATGGAATCCACCCGGATATAAAGGAAAAACTGCTGATATAATTTTGGCCCAAAATTAAGTGACTCCCAGAATACTTAGAAGATTATTTAGTAGAGTGTTACATGAATAGGAAAAGGCTGTTGAATGAGAACTAAGAGAGTTGCTGTAATTATATAAAAAGAGAGAGAGAGAGAGAGAGAGAGAGAGAGAGAGAGAGAGAGAGAGAGAGATCTGAGTGAATGCAGTAATTGCAGAGGCATCACAGTTACACCAGTTTTCGTGAAAATATATAGTATGCTCCTTCTAAAGAGACTAAAGAGAAAGATTGAGGAAAAGCTGAGAGATGAACAAGCATGATTTCGAAAAGGTAGACTTTGTATAAATAAAATTTTTCATTCTGTTTTTCCTAAATACGTAAATTTGGATCAAGTCTGTTCATGAGCATAGCAAGTGCAAATTTGATGTTAATGAAATCCTATCAAATCAATTTCCAGTGAACAGTGGAGTAATCCAAGGGAATGTGCTGTCAGCTATGTTGCTTATCCTTCTCATGGATTTTGTAATGCATAAAACAGTTGGGGAATGCAAAGAAGGATTAGACTGAATTGGTAACAGAAAATTAACGGACTGAGATTTTGCTGAAGAAACAGTCCTTATTAGTAAAACGCCACTTTCCAAAGCTTGCTTACCAGAATACATGAAATATCACACGAGGTTAGGTTTAAGATGAATAGAAGAAAGATAGAGAAAATGAGAACGGAATATGCAATGGATGATGAAATATCATTGGAAGGAGAAATATTTAAATATCTAAATATTTATGGACTATGATCGCTAGTACAGGGTCTTTGGAATTGGAATTTAATGAAAGATTAAAAACAAAAACAAATCAGACAATTGTTACGTTAAGCAAGATTTGGGAATTAAAAAACCTTGAATTACATATAAAAATTAGGTTATATATAATTTTAGTGAGATCAGTGTTATTGTATGAGACGTCGTATGACAATGAAACAATATGAAATAGATATTTTAGACTTGAGAACAAACCCCTCAGAAGAATATTGGGAGATAGATGGCAGACGGGATTAGAAATGAAAATATGAGAGAAATTACTCATGGTGAGGGGTAGATGGAGATGGTGTGGGCATGCTCTTTGCACTCCACAAGAGAGATTAGTTCCCTAAACTTTCAACTAGGCTCCACAAGGAAATAGAAGAGTTGGAAGACCCAGGCCTCTATGGCTAAGGATTATGGACGGTGAAGTGGATGATGAATAGAGAAATATTGATTTGTCTGTCCTAAATTCCTTGATTCTGTTATTTTTTCATGATAAAATAATACTTAAAAGACAACTTTCACTAAGGCAAAGAGAGCAGAGTTTAAATCATTCTCATATTTAAATATCGTTGAAGGAAACAAATGTAAGCATACACAAGTATTATTTCTAGGTTGTTTTTAGGATCATATGCTTTGGGTCCAATTTTATCAGCTTTTACTAGTTTTTATTAAAGTCTAAAATAATTGCGTTTTTTGAGATCCTATTGGGCATTGGATGTAATATTTTCTGAAGTATCATTTTTAGAATGATAATGATAAAATATTAAATAAAATTCTCCAGAAGACTATAAAATTAACGATCATGTAACTGAGTATCTCATGAAGGTGGTATTGTTTGCGGCTGGCTTCAGCTTTTATTAAAGATAAGGTTGCTACGAAACTATATACAATAAAATCCACGAGAATTATGTTCAGCATAAATCATTGCACGTAAATCCTGGATTTTCTAATTAAAATATTTTGTATACCGAATAAACATAACTAAAATACTATTTTTTCACCCATCAAGCTATCAAGCATAGACCATCCCTAATCAACATCACAGCTCTTTCTGAACGTGAATATATCATAAATGCCAGAACAAAATTTTGTCTCTCTAATTACCCCATTGCTCACATTACATTCTTTGTGGAATAATATGAAATAATTACAAATGTTCAGTTCAAACCTCTCTTCAACTCTCAAGCGAGCAACAGAGCAAATCTATCGTCATCAATTCATCATCAAATGTTATTTCTTGTGTTCATTTCACAGTTATATTCTGCAGCTGTTTCCATTTACCGTATTCCCCTTTTTCATTTTAAACTTTTGCTCTCTCTCTCTCTCTCTCTCTCTCTCTCTCTCTCTCTCTCTCTCTCTCTCTCTCTCTCTCTCAGGAGACAATAATGAACTTTCCTAACAACTCTGTAAACAGAGGGAAACAGCAGGATTTTCCGTCCCCACTTTTACTGTCATCCTTTGTTCATTTTTGCGTTCCCTTTGGGCACTGGTAGGTAGGGGTGGGGGGTTGCACATGCTGTAAAAGCATTCAATGTACTTTTTTGGACACTTTTTATTGTAGTTAACATTGGACTTTTAATCCACTATAAGTCAATTTACTTGTTTTTAAAATTAAATTTCAAATATTAATGATAGATATTATCATGTTATCGTGGAAGAAAACAATATAAAACAACCAGAAGACAATTGTGTTGGAAAAATGAATAATTGCAAGATATGTTATGTAAATAAACCATAATTATAGGTTTTGACATAGAATAAAAACAGGTGGCTTTTTAATTTTTCCTAAAACCGAACAAAGTTAATGAAAATGAA
>NC_090736.1:95074291-95086791 GCF_036898095.1 Palaemon carinicauda
CACAACTAACTTGCCGAACTGCCTGTTCGCTCTCGTCTCTCTCTCTGATTCTTTCTATATCTTTATAATTATTACTAACTGCATTTGTCTCTCTATTCCTTATTAACTAATAAAACTCATGAATAAATGCATCAATAATACGTATAAACCTTTTGTATGTGAAATTTATTCAAATAAGTCATTTGTCTGACACACTTATAGAATCCTCATAACAAAAAAAAAAAAAAAAAAAAAAAAAAAAAATATTCCTTAAGTTTCCCAGTAATAACTACTAGTAACTTATTAATCCTTTCCAACTTTTTGAAAATCAAATATTTCACCACATTATATGTTACCACAGTAATAAGCACAATCAAAAATACATTACACATAGTTAGAAATGGTGCAACATATTGCTTTCAAAACTGAAAATAATCATTATCAAGTGGCATTGCCACATTTTCTACCACTGTTAATTTGTCTAGCTTAAAATTTTCGATCTTGGTTTCATAACTCTGCAATTGAAGATTGATTTAATTCCTAATGTAAAAACGCACTTGGTACATAATAGAGATAATCAGGAATCACCACTGAATAAGAATCTGTAAATTATTTCACATTTTCTATCTGAAATATTTGAGTCTTCCCATTACAAGTAACTTCTGCAATTTTAGTATTTTGAACATAAACAAAGATTTCATTAACTAAATGTAATGCCCTGTATGGTAAACTAAAAGTTTCAAATTCACACGCTCCCATCAATTCATAATTCTCAAAGAAAATACCTTGTTTACATTGAAAATAGTTTATGGGTTGTTTAATTTGCACAAAACTGCACATGGATTGACTTCCACTTATCAATAAACATCGTTCTAGTTCACCTTCCTCTAAAATAATCATCAACAATTTATTCATATCCAATGCTAGACTAACCTTAGGATGTTTTCAAATCACTGTTGCATTGTCTATTTTAACTGGGAAAGGATGAATTGTATATAGGTCAAATAAGTTCATACCCTTAAAAGGAATCATTACCAACAAGTGCCCTTTTATTACCTTCACAGTTGACATAGTACAATACCAAAATATATCTTCTATCAAAGGCTTGGAATAGCTATTTACTATACACCAATCTATGATTTCTTTCAAAGTTTTTGGAGAAATGATAGCAGTGCTAAGTATTCCTTTTTGTGCATTTAATAATCCGTTTACAGATTTCCTTATGATCATTAATCTCAATTTCCACTTCATGAATTATCTTAAACACTTGTTCTAGGTCATCTATCTTGTTAGAAACATTTACATTAACTTGATTAATAAATTTCACCATCCTTTTGATGTTTGCTACATTTTTATTATTATTTTCTATTAAAGTACTTACAAGATTGCCCATCTAGTTAGCCCATTTCTCGATTAGTTCTAAACGATCAGTTAAACCTTTAACATCGCCTTCTGTAGCCATTCCAAACAAAGCACTAAACGCACTATCTACAAAAGGTAATAAAGATCTCTTGTTTCTTTGAGGCCTGACAAGTCTTCAATTTTACCTTGTAAGTTTCTTAATAATTCTACATAGGCAGAATCACTATGGGTTAGTATACCGTTCGTATTTCTTTATATAACTGTTTCAAATGTTCTTCCCTTTCTAATATTAAATTGACATTGATCTTTACTACAGCAAAATCCGTTAACAGTTCACCTTTTCCATGTGTTTGTATCAAGGCCCCACATTTAATGTCTATTGTGCAAGTGATACCGACAACTGGGGTTAGGATCAGAAGGAAGTTTTCCAACCACTTCCAGTAGAATTTGAGAGGACAATGGGTTAGTTTGTACAACCTTTAACGATTCCAGTGGGCATACCTTATATCTAAACTCTGTTTATGTATCAGTTTAAAATTATTATTCTTTTCCCTTTCTAACACTCAATAAGGACCTTCAAATTTGGGAGACACCTTTTCATTTGGTCCTTCCTTTACATGTACCTTTATATATACTTGTGAGCCTATTTTCAGGTCAGTATTGGAACTAGTTGCGTCATAGAATTTCTTATTTACCTGTTGCCCTTTTTCTAGAGATTGTCTGGTCTGTCTTGTTATTTGAAAGGTTCTTTGCAGTTTCCAAATTATATAGTCCTGGTAATCATATGTGTGCCTACAAGGTTTTGCTTCATCTAACAATGAGTTAGGCAGTCTTTTCTGATAGCCATAAACCAAAAGGTGTGGGGTTTCTCCTACCGTATCATTCACTGTGTTATTCAGAGTAAACTGAATATTCTCTAAAGCTATATCCCAATCTTCTGTAGTTGGACTAATGATAGTTCGCAGCATATCCAGTATCTTCTTATTTGCCCTTTCTACTGTCCCATTTGAACTCGGCTTATAAGGAGTTATCTCACATTTCTTAGTCTCAAAAAATTTGTAAAGCTTCTTTATTACTTCACTAGTAAATTTGGGTGCGTTGTCCGACAAAAGTACCTCCGGACACGAATGTCTTGTGAGTATTCTGGTCTTTAAAGCTTCTGCAACCGAAACAGCAAATTCTATGTACCGAGTCAAATAATCAATGAAAACCAGTACATACTTATTTCCTCTTAAAGTTGTTTGAAAGGGTCCCATATGATCCATATGAACTACCTAAAAGGGATATAAATTACTAGGATATTTTTCTAAAGTAGCTCTGACATTTACATGACCTTTATGCCCATTATAAGTTTGACATTCATTTACAAATTCCTTTGCTTCTTCACTGCACTAATGCCAAAAATAATTCCTACTTATTGTTCTCAGAGTCTTTTTGATTCCTGGATGTCCTGCCAACTTGTGGGTATGTGTTATAGCTAATACTTCCTTAGTCAGTGTGTCAGGTACATATAGTCTAGACCAAGCACTTCTCTATCCTTAGCTTTCTTATATAATATCCCATTTATTAAATCAAAATCTGACCTAGAATTTTCATCTTGTCGTAAATCTCCTATTATTTTTATGATAATTGCTTGTTTCCCTTGTTCTATTTTTACTGTCTCGAAATCTAAGTCTACAACCTGACAGCTGAAACAAAAGGTGATAGTTGTGATAATTCTTTCAGTATCCTCCTGTGCTCTATATAATCCATCTTCTAAAGTATTAAACTTATCTGAAATGTATCTAAATTAAGGAGCAAACTAATAAACCATCGATTAAACTTTAAGTTCTTAGTGAAAGCTCTCTTTTTAAATAGATCACAGATGCGTTTATGATCAGTAAGTACATTTACTTTGTGTCCAAACAAAATGTGCCGAAACTTTCTCAGTGCCCAATAAATGGCTAAGCATTCCTTTTCTGTGGTATTGTAATTTTGTTCGGCTATATTTAAGACTCCACTTGCATAATATACTACCCTCATTCGGGTTTTTGCTTTCTATAACAAAACTGCTCCTATTCCTGTATTTGAAGCATCACATGCGAAGTAAAACTGTTTTCTAAAGTCTGGATAAACTAAGATAGGATCTCGGATTAATTTCTCCTTCAACTCTTGAAAAGCCTCCTCTCGATCTGCTTTCCATTCAAACTCTACCTCCTTCTTGGTTAATTCTGTCAATGGTTTAGCTATAGTTGCATAATTTTTGACAAATGTTCTATAGTATCCTATCATTTCTTAAAATCTTCTTACACCTTTCAGATTTTGTGGAGCAAGATATTCCACAATAGCCCTTATTTTCCCTTCTTGCATGCGCAATCCATCAGCACTGATCACATGTCCTAAATATTCCAAAGATTTCCTCAAGAATTGACATTTCTTAATCTTTATCTTTAATCCGGCCTGTCTTAATCGTTCTAAAACGAGTTTTATTGTTCTGAAATGGCTCTCCATATCCTTGCTAAATACAATGACATCATCTAAATAGACTGACACATTCTCAATGGTCTCCTAAGATCTGTAACATTAATCTTACAAAAGTCAATGGAGCTGAGGTTAATCCAAATGGAATTACTTGAAATTCTAAGTGTTCTTTATGAGCGCTGAGGGCAGTTAATGGCTTAGATTCTTCGTCTAAAGGTACTTGCTAATATCCACTTAGTAGATCTAAGGATGGGAAGATCTTTGCTCCTCCTAACTGAACCAAAACATCACTTATTACAGGCATGGGCATTCTATCAGGAACTCTGTTCGTATTCAACTTGCGATAATCAATCACTAATCTGTAACTTCCATCTTTCTTTGGAATTAACAACATGAGAAAATTATAAGGTGATTTAGAGGGTATAACCAATCCTTCTTCCTTCATTTCTTCTATCATTTTATCTACTATTGGACGTTGGCTGATAGGTAATCTATAATTAGGTAAGAAAAAGGGTTTGGCTCCATCATCTAGGATTATCTTATGTCTTAACACCTCAGTCCTACCTAACCTATCACCCGTAATTGCTATGCCCTGCCTATATCTATTTAAGGTTTCTATTAATGTTTTTCTGTACTCAGAAAAATCTGTGTTATCTATCTCCCTATCTATTTCTGCATCTATATTTCCTATGGTAAAGAATGCTTCCTCCTCGAACGGAATCATCTTTTGTGTAACTTCTATTCCTGTACAAAATTTGGTACCCACTAACAAATGGACTCTTTTATCAGAATAATTCATGACATAAGTAGTAAAGACTAATCCCTCCATCTGAACTAATGAATTATCCATTCTGACATATTCTGACATATTTGTGTGTAGGCGGGTTAATTAATGTACTCTAGTAAGAGTATTGGGCAGTAGTACTACATCTCTAGCTAATCTAAAGCTTATTTTGTTTTCATCTGCTGTGCTGATCAGACTTATTTCTCCAGTTTGTACTTGAGTACAAAAACAGGAATCTATATCTCATCCATCAGGAGATTCCGTTCCTCTTGAGTTTCTTAACTATTGTGAGTTCAATTTGCCTAGCGGCAAAACCTCTTGGAATTCCTTTTTATCTGATCTCACAGATTCTTTGTCGACATTTCCTTCCTTAGTATTTATGCTGTGTTCACAAGAAGTAATTTCTCCCTTTGTATGTGCAATTGCTAAATTTTCTTCTTTCTCCTTGTCTTCTGGTTCTACTTTGTTTCCCCTTTCTCTTTCTGAACCGGAGTGTGTTTTAATCATCGAAGCAGTCCCCAGCAAATTGGCAAAATTTGTAGTGGACTTGTTATCGACAAGTTGGAAACAGACTGCCTGATAATTTTCCTTTAGATTTAGTCTTCTGTCCTGATAGTCAAAAACTATGCCAAAATCTTGCATTGTTTCAAAAGAAATCAAAGATCGAGTGGAAAATGCTACTTCTTGAAAGACAAAAATGTCAGAAGACACTTCTCTAACAATTTAATGTTTAAATCTATGTTTCTTAGATTGTTAATCCGATTGCCAGTTATTCCCTTAACTAACCTATCCTCACTCCTAATCGCGGAAATAGGTATATCTAAATAATCAGTCAAGGAGTGGAGTGCTATGATATTTACAGTACTACCTGAATCTAACAAACTAAGACATTCTTTACCTTCTCTCCAGATATTTAATGTGGGTAATAATTTCTGTCGGAAGGATAAATATGTTGCTGGCAACGTGGATGCACCTCCGCTAGGTGCAACATCCTTCCATTATTTATTTTCCCTATTTCTTGGAGTCCTTTCCTGCTCTTTTAGTCACTTTCTGTTACCTTGTTTTTCTTCTGTGTAATTATCAGGGTTTGAGTTATCCTTTGCATGTCCCTGAGGAGTATTTTCTGAGGGTTAATAAGACTTCTTACCATGGTACCAACATTCTTGGTCTGTGTGAGATCCTCTTTGAAAATACTGGCAATACCTATTCTTTGGTCTACCTCCCTTATGATGATAATTTCCTCTAGATTTATATGTATCATTATAATTTCCATTGCTATGTTCATTTGACTTATAAGGTGGCTGGTTATATTGATACTTTCTATGGATTCTGATACCTCTTTTGTTTGGTAATCGCCGAAAAGTAACCTCGACAATTTGGGTCTCTTTTTTTCTGTATTTCGTCCTGAATTTTGCTCAAAGTTTTTGTGAGTTTCTGTGTAGGATCTAACTCTAGTTCTTTAAAAGCCTTCCTTTCTTTTTCACCAAAGGCTACATACAATGTACCGAAGGCCATATATGTCAGAATTTCATCAAAATCTACCCGTTTGTTATTATCCTCATTAAACTTAGCTCTGTCTCCTACAGTGATTGTGGGTAATGACCCAATATCTTCCCTAACTACTCCTTAATGATTCAGAACCTGGGTATACAAACTGGGTATGGAATCACCTTCAAATCTAGCTGAATTAAACCTATACAAGTTCAACAGCCGATCGTTCTCCTTGGCCGATCACCACAATAATCTGCATTCTTCCTTGAACTCGTTAAAAGTTGTAATGTTTTCTAAAGCCTCACCGTTTAATGTAGTGTGAGTATCCCCCACGTCTACGTTGACTAAAAACATGACCTGTTTAATTTTTGCTACTTCATCAGTTATTTTAAAACTAGCGATCTTATTCTCTGTATCCACTAACCACTTATCTACATTGTATTTCTCTAATCATTGTTTTTCGGTATTATCCCTACCTACAATTCCTCAAAACCGTGTGGTTTGTGTGATCAACGCAGCAGAATTCATATCGGCGATATTTGCTCTTAAAGGACTCGAACTTCGGTGACTCAAATTAGTATTTCTAGTCAAATTTTGACATCTTCTTACACTAGCACTTCGCAACCGTCTGTCTACAGTTAATCTCAAGTCGTATTGGTATTGTGTGAGTCTTTGGAAAACATTATCGAGACTCATACCCCAATTTGAAAAAAAGGAAAATTAAAACACACCAAAATTTTCTTATGAGAGACAAATGCCCTAACTTCCTATTTCATAGAGAGATATTAATTATACAATAAAACAAGAGAGCGAACGAAAGCATGCAAACTACTCACATATCCTTGGATTCACAGTCTCCTTTTGTTTTCCCTCTACTTTCTTGAGATTATGTTTCAAAATTCTTCGACATGTATAATGCAACACATATAATGCAACACGTATCTGAAATAAGGCCAGTATTAGTTCAAACACTTCATATAACACAACAAAGTATCCCTTAACGCTGCCACCAATTTGTGATGATTCCTTTAGTTTTTCTTATAAAAAAGCTTCACAATAAATCTTCTTATTAATTACCTAGTATTTTTTAACTTTACTTACTAATTCTTAATTGCATTTAAGTCCATCTTATATATAATACTTATTGAGTTTCTCAGGATCTACTTTAAGAAAAGTTACATGGGTGAGGGATACTCGATGCAGCTTTGATTCCTTTACTTGGACTTAAGAAGTTTAACAGTCACGGACAATGTAATCACATTGAAATGAGTTTTACATAAATCTGTAGCAATGAATTCAGAAGTCTAGAAACTGGATGAAGAATCAGATGTTCCCTTGCTTTAATTTGGCCTATATGTCAATCGTAGGCCATCTGCCGTCGGTGAAGTAGGAGCCTCCGTCAGGTGTTGGGAAGGCTAGCGCGATGTTCTAATCGCCGCGGTCACTCTGGGACGTCACGCTAAGCACAAGCAGTCTTTCAAGTGCGGGCGGAACAGTTCTTTTCGTCGTCCTTTGGTTCAAGGGATAAAATGGTTCCCCTATTTCCTCGGCTGCTAAACGGTCCTGAATGTACGCCGTCCTTCAGGTAATGTATGTGCAGCTACAACTCGTTGTTCGCCTCGAGTCCGGCAAGTTAAGGTAGGTCCTTACACCTACTATACTGAATGACTTTCTGGGAAGAAGAGGCCGGCTCACCTCTCACTGTTGCTTGTATATCGTCGTCTTGGGCGTGTCAAGCTGTCCTTAAGCACGTGACAATTCCTTGGTTTTCACGCCTCCTTTCGACTTGGTCCCCATGAGTCATTTTGAGAAGGGAACAAGAAGCCGAGATGTTATAAAAAATATCAAACGACTCAGCGCGTTTCCGCCAAAACAGCCTGTCTAATTTCTCATTCGCTCTCATCTCTCTCTACAATTCTTCCTATATCTTTACCATTGCTACTAACTGCATTTTTCCTCTATTTCTTATTACCTAATAAAACTCATGATAAATACATCAATAATATATATAAACCTTCTGCATATGATATTTATATAAATATATCATTTGTCTGACAGCCCCACTTTTAATGTTTATTGCGCAAGTGATATCGACCACTAGGGGTAGGATCAGAAGGAAGTTTTTTCCACTACTTCCTGTAGAATTTGAGAGGACCAGGGATTACTTTTTACAACCTTTAAATGATTCCAGTGGGCATACCTTACATCTAAACTCTGTTCATGTATCAGTTTAAATTTATTTTTATTTTCCCTTTCTAACAACCAATAAGGACCTTATAATTTGGGAGACACATTTTCATTTGGTCCTTCCTTTACATGTACCTTTATATATACTTGTGAACCTAACTTCAGGTCAGTATTGGAACTAGTTGTATCATAATATTTCTTATTTACCTGTTGCCCTTTTTCTAGAGATTTTCTGGTCTATCTTATTATTTGAAAGATTCTTTGCAGTTTCCAAGCTACATAGTCCTTGTAATCATATGTGTGCCTAGGAGGTTTTGCGTCATCTAACAATGAGTTGGGCTGTCTTTTCTGATACCCATAAAGCAAAAAGTGTGGAGTTTCTGCTACCGTCTCATTCACTGTGTTATTCAAAGTAACTGAATATCCTCTAAAGCTATATCCCAATCTTCTGTAGTTGGACTAATGATAGTTCGTAGTACACCCAGTATCTTCTTATTTGCTCTTTCTACTGTCCCATTTGAACTCGGCTTATAAGGAGTTATCTTACATTTCTTAATCTCTAAAAATTCGCAAAGCTTCTCTATTACTTCACTAGTAAAGGTACTTCCAGACACGCATGACTTGTGAGTATTCTGGTCTTTGGACCACGGCTTGAGAAGCGTTCGCAATCGAGTCGGTAGTGGTCTCATTAGATCTCTTCGCGCGTTTGATGCGTATTTTCTCCAGACTCCTGTTGCATCCTTAAGCTGTGCTCTGAGCACTGGATCTGTTATCGAATCAAACTGTAGAGAGCCCAGCACTCTCTCCTGTTCGCGTCTTGATATCCGTTTGGATTTCAATAGTCTCTTGACAGATCCTTCTATTTCTTTCCTCTTCTTACTAGGAATGGAAAGCCGATGTGACTCCAAATTCCAGTGGATTCCCAACCACTGAAATTTTAGAGCTGGAGAAAGTCGAGACTTTTTTATGTTGATTTTGAATCCCAGATGTTCCAGGAACTGGATCACTATCTTAGAAGCTTGCATGCATTTTGTCCTGGATGCTGCCCACACCAGCCAGTCATCCAAGTAGGCTACCACTTGGACCCCCTTTAGGCGTAATTGATGGACGGCTGCGTTCGCGAGCTTCGTGAAAATCCTTTGGGCTATGTTTAGCCCGACAGGCATGTCTCTGAAGGCATAAAGCTTTCTATGTAACTTGAAGCCTAGGTAGAAGGAGAGGTGACGATTAATTGGAACGTGCCAATAAGCGTCAGACAAGTCTATAGAGACAGTATATGCCCTTCTGGGCAGTAGGGTCCTTATGTGCTGAAGCGTGAGCATTCTGAACTTGTAGTTCACTATGAACTTGTAGAGTGGTGACAAGTCTAGAATGACTCTGAGTTTTTCTGAGTCCTTCTTTGGAACACAAAACAGCCTTCCTTGGAATTTTATGGACTTAACTTTCCGGATTACTCTTTTGTCTAAGAATTCTCGAACATATTCTTCCAGAACGGGGGATGAGTGTTGGAAGAATTGAGAAAATTGAGGTGGAGGACTGCTCCAGCTCCAACCTATTCCATTTTTAATTAGGCTGTGGGCCCAGGGATCGAAGGTCCAGCGATCCCTAAATAGCTGTAGTCTCCCTCGTACTGGAAGTATCTTACTTCTGCTGTTGTGGACCTGAGGCCTTGCCTCCTTTACCGCGTCCTTCCCTGTATCCCCTTCCTCTTTAAGGGCGTCTAGAAGAACCTCTGGCTGTTCCTCTAACTCTTGAACGAAAGGAAGAAGTCTGCCTTTCGAAGGCTGGGTTAAAAACTGGCGACTGTGTCGCCACTTGTTGAGGTACCAGCTGGTACGTGGTTGGAGGTTGTGCCACTATCTGAGGCACCGCAGTCACAGGAAGTTGTTGTTGTTGCTGTCGGTAGGGTTTAGCCGGCCGAGAGGATGGCCTAGGCCCTTTTGTCTTCCTCTTGGGTTGGGGACCCTCATCCGGAGAAGACTTTCTCTTAAGATCTAAGCCCCACTTTTTGAGAAGGTTCCTATTCTCTGTGGCAGGCTTGTCTACTACCTCTTTAACCACTTCATTGGGAAAGAGGTCTTTACCCCAAATATGAGAGGAGATCAGTTTCCTCGGTTCGTGCATCACCGCAGCCGAGGCGAACACGAACTCTCTACAGGCTCTCTTAGCTTTAATAAAGCTATAGAGATCCTTCGTAACTGTGGCCAGAAGGGTTTTGGCCACAACCATGAACATGTCCTGGTTCTTGGGGTCACTTGCCATCGTTTCTAGTGTCGTTTGCAACGACATCGATGCCGCAAGTCTTTCCTTTGTCTCTTGCTCTCTACGCAAGAGAACCTCCGACAGTTTTGGAAGTGCCTCACCGAACTGGCGTTCAGCAATATCAGCTTCCAGCTTCCCGACTGAGAAGGTAAGGTGTACGTCCTTCCAGTCTTCTTGGTCCAAGGTCAAGGTCATAGATAACGGCTTGCACTTATCCAAGGAGGGGCATGGTTTCCCTGCCTCCACCGCCTTTAAGGCTGCCTTATATCCCTTTTCCAAGAAGGGAAAGGCTCTGGTAGGAGAGGCCACAAAGGAGGGAAGCTTCTTACTCAAGGCGGGCACCTTTGAGTTAGTGAAGCCCCTCTCTTTCATCGAGCTCACTAGTAACGTCTGAGCTTTACTATGGTAAAAACCTATGACCTCCTTCGGCTCCGTCTCCTCCTTTGAGGCTGGCTCCTTCCTAAGACGGACATAGCAGTCCGGATAAAAATCTTTGTTGGGCCAAAATTCCACTTCTTCCAGGGGAATTGCTCCCAACTTTTCTGAGATCACGATCTTCTCAGTTGTCATTGGCATGTGTTCGGCATACCTCCAAGGATTGGTATACGAGCACAAAGGAAGATCCTTCACGCTGAGCCGTTTCTGGGGCCCACGTGATGCTTCAAGTCTACGTATCTCCAGTTTCATTGCAGCTTCCTTCTCATCATTTTTCCTTTGAATTTGTTGGATCATCTCAACAATGGAAGAAAGAGTCCTTCCCAGTTCATATGGGATAGCAGACGATGTAGAAGGAACAGGTTCTGGGTCCGGAACCGAAGTAACCGACACTTCGTCGATTTCTTCCTCTTCTACTTGAGGAGCCTGGAACAGCTCCTCCTCCTGACCTTCTAGAAGGTCCTTCTCAGTAGAATCCGACATCTCCGACATCCTATCGTCCAATTGGATGTCTTGAAGGGCGGCCGAGACTTCAGAATCTACCGGATTCTGGGCAGTTGGTATCTCCACCTGAGGCTGGGGGATGATTGCATCAGCCGATGCTTTAGGGAAAAGGTAGGCCCTCATCTTCTCATTTGGAAGGTAGGGACCTGAGGTGTTTTTCTGAAAACCCCTCACCCAGGATTGTAACGTTTCCCTGGCAGCATCCCTTGACTCCGTCGACTTAGGGTCGTGAAAAGCCTCGGTAATCAGGTTAGAACAAACTGTACAAACCTGAGGGTCCCAATAGCGGAGATCACCTCTGTGATGTCTTACTTCAGACATCACAGAACAAACTCCCGCATTTCGGATGGTCCTCCTGTAAAGAGAAGAAAAATCCATCAGTATCAAGTGAAGGCTTTCACTGATATTGAGACATTTACCTTATATAGAAAAAGCTATAAAAGAAAGAAGGAAAGACACATACTTGTATTTCCTGTCCAGTCAATTGCTGAAACCTCCCGAGATATTAAAACTAAGGTTAATTCTATTCTAGAATACCTTATGTAATTTCCTAAACGGAAATTTAAGGTGTAGTTCACACCTTGAGATAAAGTTTTAATATATGGGATAGAAAGAATACAGAAAGAACTTACTTTCTATATATTGTACGGTCTCAACAAAAGGCTGTACAAGATAACATTAAGTATGATGAAGAACTTTAGTGTTATCACAAGCTCTGTACAGTAGTTTCTGCTAATGCAGTGTGTACTACACTACAAATATAGCAACTGCTATACATCGCATGCTCTTGTGCCGGCTAGCACGCGCCGGTACGTGCCGGCGTGCGCCTGCACGTGCCGGCCGGCATCTACCCCTGTAAAGTTCAAAGATATACCATCTTTAACTAATAGGCGGCAGCCCACTGATTCACAACTGTGTGCCGGCCGGCAATCATTGTCAGCCGACGGCTGAAAACACTAATACCCGGCTGCCGGCTGCTAATCGTAGTGGCCAGCACATTTGGGCTATGTTTCCACTGCCGGCAGGCAAAGGTAAT
>NC_090736.1:95101454-95103954 GCF_036898095.1 Palaemon carinicauda
GAAAGAGCGCCTGTTAGCCCAGATACCAGGCCTGAGATCCCACAGCAAAGGCCGAGATGTTTTACTAGCGTTTGATGAAGACATTGGTGAAGCGCTAGAAAGGCTGCAAAAACCGCTGCAAGTGCAAGAACGCTTCACTGCAATGCACTGGTCTATGTTTCTGTGAAGGCGAATGCCAGTAGATTGGGACAGAAAACTTGCTAACCAACATTATGATCTGTAGACATTCATAATTCTGGTGACCAGATTTGAAAAGTTCGGAATCATAATTAACATAGTGTGGCAAAATCTACGTTATTGTATTACATGTATGTACTGCAGGATTACACAAGTACTGTGCCTAGAGACTGGGCTTTTGGTCGACTATATAACTACAATCTGACCATACTGTAAACTTCCCGTACTCTGTGTATTATTTTGACTAGCAATTTTGCCAGCAATTTGAAATAAAAAAGCAACTTGAGCAATTAAAGTGTGTTCCTGAAATCAGGTACTGGTTATTAGAGGTATTATGTCATTGAGTATTGAAATCTTCATCAAATGTCCACTTTTTCCACAAAATGGCGGCCAGTTTGGGGGCCATTTTTGAGAAGATTCATCTAAATATCTGTTAAACATTTATTGATGTTAATTCTGATGTAAAAAAAGGGAATTTTGGCCCATCTAGCACCAAACTAACGACACATAATGAAGTCTATGTAATGACGCTAATGTTAAATGGCGGCCATTTTGAACAATGGCCGCCATATCTTCCTAAGGGCTAATCTTGAATGCCTCCATATCCAAAAATGTTTAGAATATATTAATCTACATGTGTGCCAATTTTGGTGCTTTTAGACCAATTTGAACAATTGGTCTGCTATGCCGCTGTACTATATGTATATATATATATATATATATATATATATATATATATATATATATATATATATTATTATAAATATATACATATATATATATATATTAATATATATATATACATATATATATATATATATATATATATATATATAAGTATATATATATACATATATATATATATACATATATATATATGTATGTATATATATATACATATATATGTATATATGAATATATATATATATATATATATATATATATATATATATATATATATATATATATATATATATATATATATATATATATATGTATGTATATATATATACATATATATGTATATATGAATATATATATATATATATATATATATATGAATATATATATATATATATATATATATATATATATATATATATACATATATATATATATATATATATATATATATACACACATATATATATATATATATATATATATATATATATATATATATATATATATATATAAGAGAGAGAGAGAGAGAGAGAGAGAGAGAGAGAGAGAGAGAGAGAGAGAGAGAGAGAGAGAGAGAGAGAGAGTTATTGGATCCTTTGACTGGCCAGAGAGTAGTGCATTGGATCCCTTTCTCTGGTTACGGCTTATTTTTATTTTGCCTACACATACACCTAATAGTCTGGCCTATTCTTTACACATTCTCGTCTTTCTCCATACATCTAATAACAATAAGATTACGAAACACTTCTTCACCTAAGTGGTTAATTACTGTACTGCAATTGTTCAGTGTACTTTCCTCTTGGTAAGGGTAGAAGAGACTCTTTAACTATGGTAATTAGCTGTTCTAAGAGAAGGACACTCCAAAATTAAACCATTGTTCTCTAGTCTTGGGTAGTGCCATAGCCTCTGTACCATGGTCTTCCACTATCTTGGGTTAGAGTTCCCTTGCTTAAAGGTACACTCGGGCACACTATTCTATCTTATTTTTTTTCTCTTCCTCTTGTTTTTATTTTTTTAATTTGTGTGTTGGGCAGGCTTAATAAAAGGGCCATGGATGTTTGGTGGTTGATCAAGAGGTTGCATTTTGCTTATCTGACTCTTTTTCTTCTCAAAACCATCCTTACTGTCACCCCTTCAGTTGAAGTGGCTATCCTGGAGGGTATTTAGCCTTGCAGGATGTATCGGCTCCTACATGTTGACCATTTTTTCCAACTTTTTACTATATTCAATGGGTTTGATCAATATATTTTTTTTTTCATAATACCGTACATATACTTTTTGTTATAATTCTTGTTAATCTAGTTTTTAAGTATGAAGTTTCTTTTTTATTACTATTAATTTTTATGCTGTCTGGAGTCATTGACTGAAATCCGGGACCAGTACATCCTAGATTTCGTCAATGTTGTATTCTGTATTGCAATATTAGTGGTCTTCATGCAAATATTCAAGACCTTACAGTTGCGTCCAGACAATATAATATTCTTTTGTTTTCAGGAACTTTGGTTTCCAATATGAGGCACTCCTCTGAGCTCCTTATAAGTGGTTTTAAGAAGCCAATAATGTTTTAAACGGGTTGCCATCCGTAGGGAGAGGGGAATAGCGGTATATATTAGGACTGAGTACCCAGCTTCTCGTAAGT
>NC_090736.1:95108954-95111454 GCF_036898095.1 Palaemon carinicauda
TCTGAGGTAGTTTGCATAATTATCAAAGTTATTACGTATTATGAAATTGTCGTAGAATGGTGCAACTTGTATAGGTTATCAGTTGTGGAAAGTCTTGGTGGATTGTTTGGCTACCATGTGCATGTTTTTTTTTTTAGTTAAAATGTCGTTCATCACCACGAGGACCATTTTACCGCGAGTGCCCCTTTTTCATTTTTTTTTAATTTTTTTGCCAAGTCATTTTTCCGTAAGATATTGCCAAATAGTGTCGTAAAACTTTTGCTTGTTTAGTGTTGGAAAGTGTGTCTAGATGATCTGGCTACCCATGCATGACTTTGTTTTTGTCAGATACGACGTAGTTATTGGTATATTGGGTATTTAACTGCGGTTACCAATTTCTGTTTTTTTTCAATATTTGTAAAAAATACTACGTAGTAAGGAATTGCCGTATATTATTCATTTTTTTTTCATGTTTATGTGTTAGAAAGTGTGCCTTGATGGTTGGGCTAACACGTGCATGTCTTTTTTTTTATCTGAGATGTCGTATATTAGAATGTCGGGCATTTTACCGCGAGTGTCCCTTTTTAATTTTTTTTAATTTTTTTGCCAAGTCATTTTTCCGTAAGATATTGCGAAATAGTGTCGTAAAACTTTTGCTTTTTTAATGTTGGAAAGTGTGTCTAGATGATCTGGCTACCCATGCGTGATTTTGTTTTTGTCAGATACGACGTAGTTATTGGTATATTGGGTATTTAACTGCGGTTGCCAATTTCTGTTTTTTTTTTTTCAATATTTGTAAAAATTTACTACGTAGTAAGGAATTGCCGTATATTATTGATTTTTTTTTCATGTTTATGTGTTAGAAAGTGTGCCTTGATGGTTGGGCTAACACGTGCATGTCTTTTTTTTTTATCTGAGATGCCGTATATTAGAATGTTGGGCATTTTTCCGCGAGTGCCCCTTTTTATTTGTTTTGCATTTTTTTGCTTAGTCATGTTACCGTAAGGAATTGGCAAGTAGTGTCGCAAAACTTATATTTTTATAGTGTTGGAAAGTGTTTCTAGATGATCTGGCTACCCATGCCTATTTTTTTTTTAGCCAGATATGGCGTATATATAAGTATGTGTTCGATTTTCCTGTGATTGCCATTTTTTCGTTTTTTCCCATTTCTTTCAAAATTACTACGTACTAAGGAACTATCACAGAGTAATATTTCATTTATATGTTTATTTGTCGGAAAATATGCCTTGATGGTTTGCCTAGCACGTGGCTGAAATTTTTTTTTTCTGAAATGCCGTATATTAGAATGGCAATTTTTCCACGAGTGCCCCTTTTTATTTGTTTTGCATTTTTTTGCTTAGTCATGTTACCGTAAGGAATTGGCAAGTAGTGTCGCAAAACTTATATTTTTATAGTGTTGGAAAGTGTTTCTAGATGATCTGGCTACCCATGCCTATCTTTTTTTTAGCCAGATATGGCGTATATATAGGTATGTGTTCGATTTTCCGGTGATTGCCATTTTTTCGTTTTTTCCCAATTCTTTCAAAATTACTACGTACTAAGGAACTATCACAGAGTAATGATTCCTCTAGATGTTTATTTGTCGGAAAATTTTGTTTACTTTTTTTTTGATTGAATATCATCAAATTTTTTTAGCAAAAATATTGTTTTACATTTTTTTTTTCGATTTTATTTCCCTTCAAAAAAAATTTTTTGGGTCAGAATTTTAATTTTATAGTCGTAAAATAATCGACAATTATCCAGCAACCCACCATACAATTTTTATGCATATCCAATAATAATTAGATTAGTAAATAACACCTTGAAATTGACATACCCTTCCTACATTTCAAGTGGCAGATTAGGGAGTCTGAGTCAGTGTGGTTGGCGGCCATTTTGTGGACATATCCGAAGCGTAAGCTGCCCTATCTATATATATATTCCTGTTCCCTATAGAATTTGTGATATTTTGGTATATTTTTACCTGCATAAATATCATATTATATATTAAATATATGTATTTTTTTACGAAATTTCCAAGTACTCAAAAAATTACCTTTAGATATGGCCCCTGATATAAATGTAATTTACAAAATAATGAAGATTTTTTTACATATTTCTATTTTAGGATAACATATGTTTATTCCCTAAAAAAATTAGCCACTTCCTATTTCATTAGGGTACCCAAAAAAATTCATGAAATTTGGACAATTTTTTTTGGCCAAAAAAAGTTACCCTTTTTTTCTCATTTCAGATCTTCACCTCCATGGGTCTGACTTCATCCAAAATACATCAAGATGTGTCCTAAACATTCAAGAATCAATTCCTAAAAGGATTTGTGTATATATGTATAAACCTTTTTTTTATGAATTTTTATGTCAGGTCTTTTTTTTTCTACTTAATTTTTTAAAATATTTATAATAAATAGTTTTTCTGCAGATGAGTAGTATTTATCTTTACAGTTGTTTTAAGCATTCATTGAAGTTTTTTTTGGCAAAAGAAAAAAGGAGGTTACTGCAAA
>NC_090736.1:95116454-95126454 GCF_036898095.1 Palaemon carinicauda
TCTTACGTTAAATAAAATAATGAAAAAGCACTTCAAAACAACAATAATAAGCAATGCAAAGTGAATGGGTGAGTAAGGTAGATGAATCTCATGGTGAGAACAATGTATTCTAACAAAATCAATAAATTTGGGGTTACCTTATAACATGTAAGGTAAGAAAATAGGGATGATTTACAGCAGGAAGGTGAGTGTAAACAAAAGATAATGAGAAGAATGGAATGAAGATGGCGCTAAAATAAGGTGATGTATTTACAAAGAAAATGGAAAAATAAACATTAGACAAATCAGATATGTTAGCGTATGTACAACATATGGGGATATCACAGTCTCCCCTTGTTTTTGTTTTTTTCCATTTCCCGAGGATCAACCGAGGTTATCCTTGATAATGAGTCTGCCACAATGTTTTCTCGTCCTGATATGGCGATTACTTGGATATTATGTGCAGATAGTATGTATGACCATCTTAAAAGTTTAGGGTTGAGAGTAGTGGACCTATGGAGATGTGACAGAGGAGAGTGGTCGCTGTAGACGTAGATTGTGTCTTGTCCATCAACATAAATCTCGTATCTCTGGATGGTAGCTACGATGGCGAATAGTTCTTTCTCCACAGTGGGCCAATTTAGTTGGGAACCCATAAATCGTCCACTGGAATAAGAGACTGGTAACAGATCAGCTAGTGGGGGCAGGTTTCCTGTTTTGGCTGTTATTGGAGCAGGATGCTGTAATAAAATGCCCCCATATCCAAGATCCCTAGCGTCTGTTTGGAGATAGAATGGTTTGGTGAGGTTAGGTGCCATTAATATAGGAGGAGATGACAAGTAAGTTTTTAGCTGGTTAGATATTTGATCATGTTGTTGGCTCCAAGAAAAATTTACTTTTGAAGAAGTTAAAGCAAATAGTGGTCCTGTGAATGGTGAGAAATTTGGACTGAACTTAGAGTAATATCCAACCATACCTAGAAATCTTTTTAATTCCTGTTTGGTAGTTGGAACAGGATAAGAAGTTATGGCGCTAATATTTGCATCATGGGGTAATACTTTACCACTGCCAACTTGATGACCAAGGTAAGATACCTGACCTTTGCAGAAATTACTTTTTGCTAAGTTGATCGTTAATC
Source organism: Palaemon carinicauda (assembly GCF_036898095.1). Classification (NCBI taxonomy): domain Eukaryota; kingdom Metazoa; phylum Arthropoda; class Malacostraca; order Decapoda; family Palaemonidae; genus Palaemon; species Palaemon carinicauda. The sequence continues at coordinate 95,117,572 of NC_090736.1, forward strand.
CATGTAGTTTCAACCTTGAGAAAACTTCTTTTATCTTTTGAATATGGTTTACCCATGTGAGAGGCAATAATGATGTCATCTAAATATACAAATACTTTTTCCAAGTCCTGTAAAATTAAAAACATTACTCTTTGGAAGGTGGCAGGTGCGTTGGCTAATCCGAATGGCATTACGTTATAACTAAATAATCCAAATGGAGTGATGAATGAAGAAATTTCCTTTGCCGTTTCTGTTAATTTAATTTGGTAATAACCCTTCAACAAATCTATTTGGGTTAAGTAGGTCGAATTACTTACTTGGTCAATGATATCTTGTATTCTTGGTAGAGGATACGAATCTTTAATTGTTAAGTAATTAAATTATTAATTTTCCTGTAATCGGTACAAAGACGAAATTTACCATTTTTCTTTCTTACTAGGAGACATGGGGAAGCCCATGGTGACGCACTGGGTTCTGTCAATCCTTCTCTTCTTCTTTCATGATACCCAATTTCTTCTGTGATGTTCGATAGAAAGCTTGTTTAATGGGTGCAGCACCTGGTTGTAGTTTGATGTCATGATCTAGCATGGTGCATCTGCCTGGTTTATCTGAAGTTATACTAGGAAATTCATGGAATAAAGCTACTAAAGATTTACATTTTGATGCAGATAATGGTTGTAGATAGTCTGATAAGTTTTCCAAGATCTTTGAGTTTTGAGAATCCTGCCAAGATGCAGTTATTGGATCATCTGTAAATTGATCCATAGGACAATCTATGTATGGTATGGCACTAGTAATCATTACCGTTTTACTTTCAGCTGTTGAGGGAGACAAATAGGCCTTTAAGAGGTTTATGTGGACTAATTGAGTAGACTTACGCTTATCTGGAGTGGCGATTATATAGTTGGTTGGAGAGATACGTTGAGTGATGGTACAAGGTCCCTGGTATTTCTCTCGTAGGGGAGAGCCTGCAATCGGATGGTATAGCAGCACTGCATCTCCTACTTTGAAACTTCTGGTTTTAGCCTTTTTATCATAGTTAATCTTCATCTTCTCTTGAGCTGTTATCAAGTTAGTTTTGGCAATAGAGTGAAGATCTGAAAGTTTCCTGTCGAGTTCTGAAATATATTGGGAAAGAGGTACCTCATTATCTCCCAACTTCAGGATGCGTTCTTTGACTGAACTGAGGATAGTTCGTGGCCGTCGACCGAAGAGTAGTTCAAAAGGTGACATACCAGTAGACTGATTTCGAACTCCTCGTATGATGTACATGATCAGTTCCAAATCGCAATCCCACTCGTTACCTGAACTATAGATGTATTTCCGGAGTAGATTTTTAATGGTCTGGTGAGTGCGTTCTAATGCTCCATTTGTCTGTGGATGGTAAGCTGAGGAAGATACTTGGGTTATATGGTAGTCTTTCATAGCTGTTTTAAATGCATGACTCATGAAATTGGTTCCTTGATCACATTGTAGTTCAGTTGGAAATCCTACAACAGTAAATATGGACACTAGTGACTTTAGGATGTTCTTGGCTGAAATGTTTCTTAAAGGTACTGCAAATGGATAACGGGTAATTGGGCATAAGGCCGTAAGCAAGTATTCATGTCCCCTTTTTGTCTTAGGCAAAGGGCCTACACAATCTACTATGATCTTACTGAAACGTTCTTTAGGCACAAGTATAGGTTTTAATGGTGCAACTGGTACTTTTACATTAGGACTACTTACTTTTTGACATGTTGTACATGTTTTTACGTACTCTTTAATGTCATTCTTCATGTTTGGCCAATAAAAGTCTTGACTGATGCATTCATATGTTTTAGTGATACCAAGATGAGAGTCAGCAGAGTGAGACAATTCTAGGATCAGAGGTCTTATATCCTTAGGAACAACTACCTGGAATAGATCCTTCCAGGTTTCTAGATGACTGTTCTTGCTGGACCTGAATTTTCTCATTAGTACATTATTATTAATATAAAAATAAGAACACTTGTTGGTATCCTTTGGTTTCACTTGGTTGAAACACTGCTGTAGAGTGACATCTTTCCTTTGTTGATAGCTAAAGGAATCAGGCTGGATCTTATATGTACTCATCAACTCGTTGAAATCCATAGGTTCAGAGACTGGCAACGGGTTTGATGATGATTCAGTAGGGGTGTCCTTTTTACTGCTTCGTGTCACTGCTAAGCATTCCTCCTGTACAACATCACCTGGAGATACTGCTATTAAGTTTGTTAAGACAACAGAGTTAGCTATGTCATTACCCAGGATTACATCTACATTCTTGCATGGTAACAGTTCTGGATTTACAGCTACTTCAGTAGTTCCAGAGAAATAAGGACAATCAAGGTTTACATTAATGAGAGGCAACATAGACTTACTGGTTAGGTCATTAACTGCAACATACCTGTGAGTTTCACCTTTAGATTGTATTACTTTAGGAGAGACGATCGTTTGAGAGGATCCAGTGTCTCTGAGTAAGGTTACAGGTTTACCATTTATTTTGCCTGAGCAAGTGAAGGGTGCAAACGCTTGGGACTCGTGTGATGCACAATGGAAGGTCTTTTTCTTCTCCACTTTAGGTTTTGGTTCCTGTTTGGGCAGATTCATTTGCTTAGGAGAGAATTGAGGGGGATTAGGTTTTCTCTTTAAGTATGACGCTGCACAATGTGGATCAGGACATTCTGAAACATGATGTCCTTCTTGTTTGCAGTATGTACAAGTTTCCTTAGGTCTAGTTTCTCCATATGGGGTTTTACCTACTTTATGAATAAGAGCATAGTCATATGCCTTTAAAGCGGCTTTCTTAGGGTCAGATTCATTCTGCTCTCTTAGATACACATTAATGCCACCTGGTATTTTCCTTAAGAACTCCTCCATTACTATTAAATCTTTCAACTGCTCAAAAGTTTTGACATCTACTTTGTCTACCCACTTCTGAAACTGTTTAATCTTTCCATTCATAAATTCTAAAAAGGTCTGCTGAACTGGCTTCTGACTATTACGAAATATTTGCCTATATCCTTCCGCAGTAATAGAATAAGCATCAAGGATTGCCTGTTTAATTATGAAATAATCATGTTCCTCTAACATAGTGGCACATACAGATAATGCTTTACCTTTAAATGAGTTCCGGATGATCAAATACCATTTGTCCTGAGGCCAATTGAGATTCTTGGCTGTGTCTTCGAACACAGAAAAGTAGTTATCAGGTTCCCGTTCTTCAAATGTGGGCAGCAATTTCTGCACCTTGCCCACATCAAAGGGTTCGGGAATTAGCTTACCTTCTTCTTTTTCTTTCAGCCTTATAAATGCCAGATCCCGTTCTGTTAATGTGGCCGCTTCTCTCTCAATCTGCAGCCTAACACTGAGAGCTTTGTTTTTCTGTTCACTTTCTTTTTCTTGTTGCTCCAAAGCAGTTTCCAACTTGATACGTTCTAGGGAAGCAGCGACAGCAGCCGTGCGCTCAGCAGCAGCGGCTTTCCTCTCTTCTAACTCAGCGGCGGCAATTGCGGCTCGTTCAGCAGCAGCGGCTCTTTCTCGTTCTGTGGCAACTTTCTCTCGTTCTACCAGAGTTGCGGCAGTTACGGCTCTTTCAGCAGCAGCGGCTTTCCTTTCTTCTACCTCAGCGGCGGCAGTTGCAGCGGCTTTCCTTTCTTCTACCTCAGCGGCAGCAGTTGCGGCAGTTGCCGCTGCAGTTGCGGCTTGCATCTTCATCTTTTCCAACTCCAGCTGCAGACTTAGTTTATCTAAGTCACCATTTGGATTGGTAACGGTTAGAGCTCGAACGTCAGCCAATTCTTCTTTTGGAACAATATCTTCATCTACAAGGAAGTTCAAAATATGACAGAGAATTACACATTTTACGGCAGTTGCGGGAACCTGTACATCATAATGGCGGGCTAGATTCTTTAGGTCAGTTTCTTGTGGCAACTGTGAGAGATTCCACATGATCCCATGGTGATACAATAAATTGTTGCAAGTTGAAAGGCATTTTGAATGTCGCCCGTGGCGCAAGATAAGTACAAACTAAAATAAATATCCAAACTTTATAAGAATAAGTATAAGATCATACGATCGCAAAATAACAATCTTTCGATCACAGAAATACAAAATAGCGATCACAAAATTACAAGATCGAGAGATCACAAAATTACAAAACATGATTAAATCACATTACACAAAAATAGCTTAAATACAAAATTGAGTCTCGCAAAACTTACGATAATACTATAAAACTTTTATTAACCGTTAACAACTGAACAATGTTTTTTTTTTACGCTCGAGATCTTGAACACGCGGCTAACTACTCATAATTACTCAAACGACACTCTTAACATCACAAACTTTTACAACAATTTTACCGAATCAGTAAACAAGGCTTTAAAACGCAAAGGTATTTTTTTTACTTTAAACATACCTAATTAGCACGTTCTAGTTTACATTTCCTTTTAATTAATACCAGCTTAATACGATAACTTTACAATGTTACCTTTTAATTTATATAAATACTATATTATTCTCGTTATGATAAAGTATCTAGTTAATAGTCAACACCTAGTTTAAAGTAATTTATTATCAGAATAATGCGCAAACTGGACAAAATACGTAGTATGCGCTTTATAGATATAACAGGAGTAATTTAACACAAGTATTTAAATATTCACTTACTGACACGTAAATGTTATTTGTACACCAAAATAGTACTTTTAACACCAAACAATATACAAGTTAATTTCTTGACTAGAGATAACGATTAGAATTACGAAAATCTCCATAATTGGAAATTGACTAATTTCACTTACGAAATTTATATAACAAAATAAATCACTTTATAATGAAATAGAGATGGAGGAAATTTCACTTCTAATGAAACTTAATTTAATAAATCACAAATAATGAAATTGACTTATTTCCTAAATATCACTTTTGAATGGCGATTTTAAGAAATGGCAAAATCTTAGGGCTTCAGATTTTTTTTTTTTTTTTTATGAGAAATCTCTGGGATACGAGATTTGAGTAGGCGAAACTTTAAAAGCTACCTACTGGGGGCATCTTCAATTAATAAGGGTGGTTTAGAAGCTGGACAATCAGCATACCTAAGTCTTAACTATATTAAGCGTGACTTGTTCCTCCTACAACCAAATGACTACCCAGACATATATTATACATAAATGTCTAATGAGAGGGAGACGAGACATCTACCTTACCTTGGAATTATTACTGTCGTCCTTTATCCTTGGTACGCCACAACACAACACTCGATACTGTTCATAATCACTGGAACTGTTCTTTCACGATTCAATCGCTTGATATAAATTTGATGAATCATATCGCACATCAGATCGCAGACAGGCCCCCAACTATTATGTGACGAACCACCGTGCAAACAATTACCCCTTTACAATGGGCGGTAGTTCTCTTCACACAATAAAATAGAAGTCATATGGGTAGACTTCCAAATTCACTTGTTTCTTATTACGAGTGTATAAGATCGTTGATTATGATCAAATGTATCTTCTTAAAGCTGGTTGCAGACAATCGAAGCACCAATAGCAGGACAATTGGAGGACAGGAACAATAAACTATGTTATAAACAAAACTTTAATCTTATGTTAAATAAAATAATGAAAAAGCACTTCAAAACAACAATAATAAGCAATGCAAAGTGAATGGGTGAGTAAGGTAGATGAATCTCGTGGTGAGAACAATGTATTCTAACAAAATCAATAAATTTGGGGTTACCTTAAAACATGTAAGGTAAGAAAACAGGGATGATTTACAGCAGGAAGGTGAGTGTAAACAAAAGATACTGAGAAGAATGGAATGAAGATGGCGCTGAAATAAGGTAATGTATTTACAAAGAAAATGGAAAAATAAACATTAGACAAATCAGATATGTTAGCATATGAACAACATATGGGGATATCACAATATATATATATATATATATATATATATATATATATATATATATATATATATATATATATATATATATATATATATATATATATACTGTATTTATATATAAATCTACGTAAACATATATTTACATATATATTTATATATAAATTTACGTAAACATATATTTACATATATATTTATATATATATATATATATATATATATATATATATATATATATATATATATATATATATATATGTATATATACAGTATATATATACACATATATATGTATATGTATATATATTCAAATATATATATATATATATATATATATATATATCCAAATAAGCCATATATATTTTTGATATATTAATGTCTGGATTCTCTTAACAACCTCGGGATCAGAGCCCCAGGCGAAATCTCACAAAGACAAGAGCTTGGCTCCGGCCGGGAATCGAACCCTGGTCGGCAAGCTTATATAGACAGTGACTAACCCACTTGGCCACGAAGAAAGATTAAAAGTCAATGACAATTCTACTGTACTTATACCTGTCGAATTCAGGTATTTTGTACTTAGAATTGAAATCAACCCATCTTCACCATCGTAGCTAATTGGTAGTTTGTTACTTGGCATTCAATTAATGATAAATTTTGCACATTTTTACGTGTTTTTCATATTCAAATAAGCCATATATATTTTTGATATATTAATGTCTGGAGTCTCTTAACAACCTCGGGATCAGAGCCCCAGGTGAAATCTCACAAAGACAAGAGCTTGGCTCCGGCCGGGAATCGAACCCTGGTCGGCAAGCTTATATAGACAGTGACTAACCCACTTGGCCACGAAGAAAGATTAAAAGTCAATGACAATTCTACTGTACTTATACCTGTCGAATTCAGGTATTTTGTACTTAGAATTGAAATCAACCCATCTTCACCATCGTAGCTAATTGGTAGTTTGTTACTTGGCATTCAATTAATGATAAATTTTGCACATTTTTACGTGTTTTTCATATTCAAATAAGCCATATATATTTTTGATATATTAATGTCTGGATTCTCTTAACAACCTCGGGATCAGAGCCCCAGGCGAAATCTCACAAAGACAAGAGCTTGGCTCCGGCCGGGAATCGAACCCTGGTCGGCAAGCTTATATAGACAGTGACTAACCCACTTGGCCACGAAGAAAGATTAAAAGTCAATGACAATTCTACTGTACTTATACCTGTCGAATTCAGGTATTTTGTACTTAGAATTGAAATCAACCCATCTTCACCATCGTAGCTAATTGGTAGTTTGTTACTTGGCATTCAATTAATGATAAATTTTGCACATTTTTACGTGTTTTTCATATTCAAATAAGCCATATATATTTTTGATATATTAATGTCTGGAGTCTCTTAACAACCTCGGGATCAGAGCCCCAGGCGAAATCTCACAAAGACAAGAGCTTGGCTCCGGCCGGGAATCGAACCCTGGTCGGCAAGCTTATATAGACAGTGACTAACCCACTTGGCCACGAAGAAAGATTAAAAGTCAATGACAATTCTACTGTACTTATACCTGTCGAATTCAGGTATTTTGTACTTAGAATTGAAATCAACCCATCTTCACCATCGTAGCTAATTGGTAGTTTGTTACTTGGCATTCAATTAATGATAAATTTTGCACATTTTTACGTGTTTTTCATATTCAAATAAGCCATATATATTTTTGATATATTAATGTCTGGAGTCTCTTAACAACCTCGGGATCAGAGCCCCAGGCGAAATCTCACAAAGACAAGAGCTTGGCTCCGGCCGGGAATCGAACCCTGGTCGGCAAGCTTATATAGACAGTGACTAACCCACTTGGCCACGAAGAAAGATTAAAAGTCAATGACAATTCTACTGTACTTATACCTGTCGAATTCAGGTATTTTGTACTTAGAATTGAAATCAACCCATCTTCACCATCGTAGCTAATTGGTAGTTTGTTACTTGGCATTCAATTAATGATAAATTTTGCACATTTTTACGTGTTTTTCATATTCAAATAAGCCATATATATTTTTGATATATTAATGTCTGGATTCTCTTAACAACCAGGGTTCGATTCCCGGCCGGAGCCAAGCTCTTGTCTTTGTGAGATTTCGCCTGGGGCTCTGATCCCGAGGTTGTTAAGAGAATCCAGACATTAATATATCAAAAATATATATGGCTTATTTGAATATGAAAAACACGTAAAAATGTGCAAAATTTATCATTAATTGAATGCCAAGTAACAAACTACCAATTAGCTACGATGGTGAAGATGGGTTGATTTCAATTCTAAGTACAAAATACCTGAATTCGACAAGTATAAGTACAGTAGAATTGTCATTGACTTTTAATCTTTCTTCGTGGCCAAGTGGGTTAGTCACTGTCTATATAAGCTTGACGACCAGGGTTCGATTCCCAGCCGGAGCCAAGCTCTTGTCTTTGTGAGATTTCGCCTGGGGCTCTGATCCCGAGGTTGTTAAGAGACTCCAGACATTAATATATCAAAAATATATATGGCTTATTTGAATATGAAAAACACGTAAAAATGTGCAAAATTTATCATTAATTGAATGCCAAGTAACAAACTACCAATTAGCTACGATGGTGAAGATGGGTTGATTTCAATTCTAAGTACAAAATACCTGAATTCGACATGTATAAGTAGAGTAGAATTGTCATTGACTTTTAATCTTTCTTCGTGGCCAAGTGGGTTAGTCACTGTCTATATAAGCTTGCCGACCAGGGTTCGATTCCCGGCCGGAGCCAAGCTCTTGTCTTTGTGAGATTTCGCCTGGGGCTCTGATCCCGAGGTTGTTAAGAGAATCCAGACATTAATATATCAAAAATATATATGGCTTATTTGAATATGAAAAACACGTAAAAATGTGCAAAATTTATCATTAATTGAATGCCAAGTAACAAACTACCAATTAGCTACGATGGTGAAGATGGGTTGATTTCAATTCTAAGT
>NC_090736.1:95148954-95151454 GCF_036898095.1 Palaemon carinicauda
TGATCCGTCATTGGAATCCAAAACAGGGTAAATTGCTGACACATTCCGATTGTCTGAACTCGTCATCTCGTTTTCTGGCACAATCTTGATTATCGAAGCATGAACTTCATATACATTACCTTTTGCAATACCCTTAACAGTTATCTTATCATGGTTAATATGGATCACCCTGAATGGTCCAATAAAAGCAGATTCGAACTTATGCTATTTACTCTGAAGCCACTTTATATACGCACGATCACCAATCCGAATTTCATGTGATTTTGTTTTAAATCTCCTGTTGTAACTATGAATATTCCTCTCCTGGGCTATTTTTAAAAACTTATTTGTAATTTCAAAAGCCCTCTTATTTACATTGGCAACATAAGTTCGAAAATCATCTACGTTATACACAGGTAGTTTCTCCTTTTTCGTGAAAACATCATATGGCAAATTTGGATCTTACCCGAAAATTAAATAATAAGGCGTATCGCCAATACTCTCATTATAGCCTGAGTTTAGGGCAAACTGAGCTGTAGGCAACATATCCGACCATATATTCGGGTTATCTGCTACTAAGTATTTAAGCATACTAATTAAGACTCAAGTCTTAGACTCTACCAACCCAATTGAACTAGGCCTATACGCGAGAATGGAAGAATGCTTAATGCCATACAATTCCGATATTTGACTGAATACTTCATTTACAAATTCGGTTCTGTGATTTGATACAATTTCTCTAGGAGTACCGAATATTTCAATTAAAGCTCTAAAAGCTCTAGTGACTCCCTGTGCAGTCTTGTCAATCAAAGGTTGCACGAACGTATATCTAGTTCGCGCATCCACTAGAACAAAAACATATTTATGTTCGGCGTGTGATACAAGCAATGGGCCTTTCAAATCAATGTGCACACATTGCCATTTCTCTTTCACTAAAGGCAAGACTCGGGCGGGAGGTAATTTAATCTATGTGATCAGAACAGATGACAAAGGTGACACGCGTCTACATAATTCTTTATCATTCGTTTCATGCCTTTCCAATAAAAATGATCAGTGGCTCTTCTGAGTGTATTCGCTACGCCCACATGACTGGATACTGGCGACGAATGCGATAATGCCATGGCCTTACTTATGAAAGGAGTGGGTAATACAGTTCGATAAACTAACTCGTTTCGTTTTAAATAAGTTACATACAAAACATCGTCTCTGATTACAATTCTATTAGATGGAAGCGAAACGTCAGTAGGAAATTCTTCTATTTCCCCTCTAATATAAAACTTAACTCTACCCCATACAGGGTCTTCATTCTGTGCCTTAATTAATTGTGTTACATCCCAGTAAAAATCCTCATTACAAACGTCGTGAGCTTCACGGAAAGGTTCATTCATACGCTGGGCATTCGCTTCATTCATTCTCTCACTGGGCCCAACACACTCTCTCCCACCCCATCTCCTATCAGCTGACGTCTCTCCCAGCTGGGAGGGGTCAATGAGTACCATCGGCTCGCCTCCTCGCACAGCCTGTGACGTAGTCATCAATCTCGTGATAGCGGCCACAGAATGAGATAATGCATCCTCTACTACATTACTTCATCCAGGGATATATTCGAATCCAATGATATCGAATTGTAACAATGCTTCCAACCATCTAACCTGACGACTTGACAAATCTGATATCTCGAAAATATACGATAAGGGTTTATGATCAGACGTAATACAAATTCTATGTCCCAACAGAAAATAACGATTCCTTTCTAATACCCATTCAATGGCCAGCGCCTCGTTATCTAACACCGAATAACAGGTTTCCGGGCCCTTCAACGCTAGTGAAGCGAACGCTACGGGAAGGAAAGTTCCGTCGTCATCCAGCTGTTATTCCCCCAATGGCAACATCGCTAGCATCGCATGCCACGTAGAACTCCTGATCAAATTTAGGGAAGATTAAGAAACTATCATCAGACAAAGCTTGTTTCCACTTTTGAAATGCATCTTCATGTTCTCGACTCCATTCAAAATTCTCTGTTTTTCTAAGTTTATCTAAGGGTCGCAAGATTTTTCCAAAACCTTTAATAAATCATCTGTAATAAGAGGCTAACCCCAAAAATTAACTAACTTGCTTAGGGGTTTGGGGTCGAGGATAAGTTCGAATCGCTTCTATCTTGTCTACCATTGGGCTTATGCCCTTTTTAGTTAATATGTGACCTAGAAATTGAACCTCTGGCTGGAACCGCTGGGACTTTGCTAGATTGACCTTCAAATTATGACGTCTCAAAGCCTCGAGCACTTTAACAAAATTAGTCATATATTCTTCTACAGTACTCCTAAAATTATTATGTCATCAAGGTAGATTAATAATGCATTGCCTACCAATCCAGAAAATATGCTCATCATTACACGTGAAAAATGCGCCGGTACGTTCTTTAACCCAAATGGCAAGGTATTAAAGGAGTACAACAAATGCGGTTTTATCTCTACTCTTGGGATCGAGTGCTATTTGGTGATACCCAGATTTAAGATCAAAC
>NC_090736.1:95156454-95158954 GCF_036898095.1 Palaemon carinicauda
AACGATCAACTATTTCAGTTTAATTTTCTACCTTTTGGTGTTAAAAATGCTCCAAGTCATTTCTCTACATTAATGATGATCGTTTTGTCTCCATTAATAGGCCATAATGTTCTTGTCTATTTAGACGATATCATAATTACAGGGAAAATGGCCAAAGAACATATTAATAATATTCGTAAAGTTTTAGAGTCATTGCGACATAATGGTATGAAAATAGATTTGTCAAATTGCAAATGTTTCTGTAAACAGGTCGAATTTTTAGGTCACATAATAACCCCAGAAGGTATCCAACCCTGCCCCAGTAAAGTAGGGGCTATTAGAGATTTCCCCAGGCCTCGTAACCCTAATGAAGTAGCTGGGCTCTCTTGGCTCGCTGGGTATTACTGCAAATTCATAAGAGGTTTTGGAGAGATAGCAAGACCCTTAGGTGCTTTAAAGAAACAAAAAATAATAAATTTGGGAATGGAAGAAGAAAGGGCCTTTAACCATATAAAAGCTGACTTGACTCGCAAATCCTAGATTTGATCACCCGTTTTTAGTGACAACAGATGCTAGTAGCATAGCTATTGATGGCATAGTTTCCCAACGAGATGATAAAGGAATAGAGCGACTCATTTGTTTTGCTTCCTGGGCATTGAAACGGGAAGAAATGTATTAATAGTACATATGATCGAGAGGCTTTGGCTATTCTTTTGGTTCTAGAGAAGCATCAGTTCTTTTTATTAGGTCAGTCGATTAAGTTGCAAAGTGATCATCGTATCTTACGTGACCTCTTTTTCAAAGGGGATTTGACCTCTCGACAACCGAGATTGATTGAGAAATTGTTAGAGTTTAATATAAAGGGTTTTCACCACAGAGAAGGTAAAGCTAACAAGATAGTTGGTGATCTCTCTTGAGGTGCATTAATAGGAATAACAACTAGGGTACAAAAGAGGAAAGAAGAACGGAACCAAAATATTGAAGACCCCATCAAAATTGAGAAAATAGAAAATGGGATGTGAATTCACCCTAGGAGCAATCAGAAGACCGGAGAGAGAGAGAGAGAGAGAGAGAGAGAGAGAGAGATGAGCGGTGAAGGTGAAAATATATGGGTGGCCGAGGACATGACCAAGGGTGTCCAGAAAGAATGGCCTGATGATGTGGGTGTGATTAACTTGGGAGGTTGGGACATAAAAGAAGTCCGAGAGGGACAGAAAAAAGAGGAATGGATAGAAAGAATGCAAGCAGTGATAAAAGAGAAATCGGAGAGTTATCCAACATTTCTGAATGTGCTGCGTGAAAATTTTCTTTATAGAAAATGATATCTTATATTGGGCTTACGAGAAGAGGGGAGGGGAATTTTGTTCACGGGTAGTTCTTCCTCCCTCTTTAATTAATTGAAACATCCACATTGTACATGTGGATGCAGGGCATTTAGGAATTGATACAACAGGAGAGCACGTGAATCCTTCTAAGAGAATTATATAAAAGGTTTTCATGCTTGTAACTGTTTCAAAGAACATTAAAACACTGTACAGGAAGCCAGAAAGTGGCCTGTGATTCCTATTAAATATCATAGAGTGCGTATGGATAATGGTTGGACCATTTCCTACTGGTTTAACACAACATCAGTATATATGTGTATTTGTGGATGCATTTACTCGGACACTCATACTTACGTATTGTTAGATATATCAACGAATTATGAGCTCTTTCATTACCAGGATTAGTTTCCCGAAAATTTTGATAAGTGATAATGGTCTCGAGTTTATAAATAAGGTGGTGAAATCGGTCAATGACTTGATGAAAATTGAACACTACAGTGACTGCATATAGATCTTCACCTAATGGCTTAGTGGAAACACATAATAGGGAATTAGTGTAAATTTTACGTTTCTTAGAGGCTAATGACCCCTTTCATTGGCACGCCATGCTTCCTACAGCTGAGCTTGCTTTGAACATTGCATATAATGCTTCGTTCAGGGACACACCTTTCTTTTTAGTGTATGGACAGGATCCTATGTTACCATATATGGTCCTCATTAATTCTCAACAATTGCCAAATTATTCAACTAAGCAATTCCGTGTATATTTATTAAATTTATTGAGGGGAGTAATGAATACCACTAAAAGGTTTTTGAAAAGACTTGATGAAAAACACAGCTCAATGTATGATGGTCGTTTCAAAACCACAATGGTAGAAGTATTTTTGGGCGATTGTGTGTATTTGAAACGATTACAGCCTAGGAAACACAAATTAGAGCCAGCGTATTTGAGTCCGTACCGAGTAAAGCTGGTTAAATCAAAGCAGTATTAATGGCGCGCTGTCTGGACATCACCAGGCACACATACATGTGGTGCCTGAAGAGTTAGTTTTTAAAAGTGTCAATCAGTGTTCCTCCTTAACCCTGCATACGTGACATTCCTCGAGTTGATGAATAGAATTTCTTATTTTCAATTGCTGTTATTGTTGTTTAAACAGACCTCATTTGTTCTTTTGACATCTTTTGAATAAACTTGA
>NC_090736.1:95163954-95191454 GCF_036898095.1 Palaemon carinicauda
AGATTGGAAAGTCACAATAAGTGGAGAGTGAATTTATGAAATATAGTTTGGATATTTTGTCCCTAAGTGAAACACGTTGTAAGGTGGTTGGTAAGGAAATTTTATACAAACTTTAGAGGTACAGAAATTGGTAGTAATCACCATCTCGTCATTGCCACAATGATATTAAAACTAAGAGCACCCAACAGAAAGAATACCTAGGTTTGATACAGTAGAGGAGCACAGAGAAACCTTTGCAATTGAATGTAGGAATCGATTTGTAGTCTTCGACACTTTAAGAGACGAAGAACAGACAATTAATGAGGAATGGTGTGATATTAGGAACATATATCAGTCAGTTGCTAGTGAAGTCTTGGGACATGCAGTTACAAGGAGAAAACAATGGATATCAAATGGTACTTGGGATACTATAAAAAGGAGACAAAAAAGAAATTGGTAGTTGAGAGTTTTCTAGGAGGTAATAAAAATTACAAGGCATAACATGCTAAGTCTTTCAGTATTGATAATGAAGTTAAAAGAAAAGCCAGGAATGACTCGGGAGAATATTCAGAGAGTAAAGCATATGAGGCTGACTATGCTAGGAATTCAGAAACTGGATATGGTGTAAGAATTGCCCAAAAAATTATTAATGAAATCTCGATTGGGGCAAAAAAAAAAAAAAAAGCATATACCCATCAAAAAGAGAGATGGCTTTATTATAGCAACGGAAGATGAAGAAAAACAATATTGGTTAGAACACTTTAGTGGGGTTATGAATACGAGATATGAAAGGAATAATTTTATTGAAATACCTGAAGCTGATGAAGGCCTGAATATGCTCATGAATGATTTCAGTTTGTTTAAAAGCGAAGCTATCTTAATAACACTAAAGAGATGGAAAGCCCCTGGATACGATGAAATTAGTGCTGAGATGATACTGGCCAAAAATGAAGTGACTCCCAGACTACTTACAAGATTATTTTGTAGAATGTAGCATGAAGAAGCAAAACGTGATGAATGGGAGTTAGGACTGTTGGTGAAAATAGTAAAAAAAAAAAAGGAGACCTGACTAGTTGCAATAATTACAGAGGTATAACACTTACGTCAGTTGTTATGAAAATATATAGTATGCTTATTGTAAAGAGACTGGAGAGTAAGATTGATGAAAAGCTGTGAGATGAAAATGCAGAATTCAGAAAAGGTAGAGGTTGCACTGAGCAAATTTTCATTTTAAGACATGTTGTACAACAATGCATAGAATATAGAAAAAGCCTGTGATAGTGTGGACCGAAAAATTTCGTGAAGAGTCATGCGTTATTAAGGAATTTCTTTTTATTATGTATATTTGATTATGTCTGCTCATGAGCATAGCAAGTGCAAAGTTAAAATAAATGGAGTCTTATTGAATAAATTTTCAATGAACAGCGGAGTACTACAAGGGAATGTGTTGTCACCTATGATGTTTATCCTCCTCATGGATTTTGTAATGCGTAGAACAGTCAGATGTGCTGGAGAAGGATTGGACTGGATTGGTGATAGGAATTTAGCAGTCCTAGAGTATGCTGATGTTGCTATCCTTGTTAGCAGAACAACATAGGATTTACAACGGTTGTTTACCAGAATGCATGAAATTTCACACGAGGTTGGCCTGAAGATAAATAGAAGAAAGAGAGAGCTGATGAGAACAGAGTATGCAATGGAATATGAAATATCATTAGAAGGAGAAAGGGTTAATAAGGTAGAATCCTTTAAGTATCTAGGAACTATGATCTTGAATACAGGCTCTTCAGAATTAGATTTTAGTAAAAGATTATAAAAAGCAAATCAGACAATAGCTAGGTTGAGTAAAATTTGGAAATCAAATCGCCTGAAATTATACATAAAAATCAGACTATATATAAGTTTAGTGAGATTGGTGTTACTCTATGGACATGAGTTTTGGTATGATAATGAAACAATCTCCAATAGATTTAGTAGATTTGAGAACAAAGTTATCAGAAAGATACTAGGAGCTAAATGGCAGGAGAGGATTAGAAATGAAACTATAAGAGAGATAACTCGAGTTCCATATGTGGATGAGATCATGAAGAGTGGTAGATTAAGATGGTTTGGGCATGCTCTTTGCACTCTCCAAAAAGAGATTAGTTCACCAAACGTTCAGCTGGGCTCCACAAGGCACTAGCAGAGTTTGAAGATCCAGGCCTATATGGCTGAGGACTGTGAAGCGTGAAGTAGATGATGAATGGAGAAGTTTTGAATTAAAAGCTCAAGATAGAGACGACCGACGAAATCTTTATGCCAAGAGGCGTAGGAAGAGATGAAACACAGACACAGACACACACACACACACACACACACACATATATATATATATATATATATATATATATATGTATATATATATATATATATATATATATATATATATATATATATAAATATCTATCTATATATATATATATATATATATACATATATATATATATATATATATATATATATATATATATATATATATATATATATATATCTCTCTCTCTATATATATATATATTTATATATATATATATATACATATATATACATATATATACATATATATATATATATATATATTTATACGTATATATATACATATATATATATATATATATATATATATATATATATATATATATATATATATGTATATATATATATATATATATATATATATATATATATATATATATGTATATATATATATATATATATATATATATATATATATATATATATATATATATATATCCAGTCTCCTCTGATAATGAGACATCGGAACATTGTTTTTTTCACTTTATTACAAAAGGATCGTAAGTACACTGTACAGTTGACACTCTCTCAAGGTGAGCGCCTTGTATACTTGAGCGCACAAAGGCAATTAACTTCCCCTCGCTATCAAAATGCAATCTTGCTACAAAAACATGCTGAATTATAGGTTTTGTGTGATTCTCATGATTATAGAGTTCATTTACCTTGACATACAACACATATCTTCAGACAAGAATTAGGACATTACTTGCCACCAAGCTCCTCACTCCGGAGGAGGTGCGCACTTACCCTCACTAGTCTATGAAATGTGGAGGACACTCCGACCGGGAATAGGCATGGCATATACTAAACAGAAATGCAACATAAAACATACATACAGAAATCACCGCAAAAAAATAACACATTTTCCACAGAAAAAAATAGAAAAACTGGAATATTTCATTTAAAAATGTACACAATACAATATAAATAATTCCACTCATTTTTTCTTAAGACCTATGGAAGTAAAATACAGAATACCTAAAATGAAAAACAAGAATCATACCAACATCACTATTACACAACCTCATCAATAATCTCTTTCTGGTTGCGGGCAAAACGGGCTTTATAGGGGGGACAGGGGTAGGAATAGATATTCCTTCATCCCTTGATTTTACATGTCCGGATTTACGGAACAATTTCGCAATGCAATTCACCACTATCATTTCTCCATTTATTTAAATCACTACTACACTTGCACTTGCAACTATCAAGTGGTGGCCACTAGCCCCGAGAAAATAATTCATCCGCCCGCCCCTATCTTATAACATTAAGTATATTGAATATATGGTATTCACATCTACACATTCTCTAACACTGCCTATCCTCAAGGCTGAATCCAAATCCCGCAGCCACTTGCCATTCGGGCCCCAGCAACCAGGAATCATATAAATACATGAAAAATACAACATCCCACTGACGGATATCACCCGACCTATTTAACCTCTAATGTTTTTTAGGTTTGCTCAACAGTATTTCATGCTTATCGCCAAACTCAGCAAAATTACCACAACACTTTACGTTTACATAAAGTGTCAACATAAAAACACATTGTTATCATAAAGTTTATTTAGAATACGCCAAAAAAAGAAGTGAGGTCTGTTCAAACAACAACAGCAAAGTAAAAAAAAATCTACTCATCAACTCGAGGAATGTCATGTATGTAGGGGTAAGGAGGAATACTCCTATTGACACTTTTGAAAACTACCTCTTCAGGCCCCGCATGTATGTGTGCCTGATGATGTTCAGACACTGTGCCATTAATACTGCTTTGATTTAACCATCTTTACTCAGTACGGACTCAAATACGCTGGCTCTAATTTGTGTTTCCTAGTGTGTAATCGTTTCAAATACACACGATTGCCAACAAATTTGGCAATTGTTGCGAATTAATCAGGACCGGATATGGTAACACAGAATCCTGTCCATACACTAAAAAGAAAGGTGTGTCCCTGAGTGAAGCATTAAATGCAATGCTCAAAGTCAGCTCAGCTGTAGTAAACATGGCGTGACAATGAAAGGGGGTCATTAGCCACTAAGTAAAGTAAAATTCGCACTACTTCCCTATTATGTGATTCCACTAAGCCATTAGCTGAAGGCCTATATTTGGTCACTGAAAAGTGTTCAATTTTCATGAAGTCCGTGACCAATTTTACCACCTTATTTATAAATCGAGACCACTATCACCTATCAAAATTTTCGGGCAACCAAACCTAGTAATGAAAGATCACAGTGCCTGGGTTAATGAATTTGCCGATTTGTCCAACATTGCGTAAGTATGAGTTTACCGAGAAAATGCATCCAAAAATACATATATATACTTATGTTGTGTTAAACCAGTAGGAAATGATTCTACCACATCCATATGCACCTTACGAAATTTAATAGGAATCACAGGCCACTGTCTGGCTTCCAGTACAGTGTTTTTATATTTTTTGTAACAGTTAGAAGCATGACAACATTTTATATAATTCTCTATACTTTCTTTCATTCCTAAAAAACGAGGGATTCACGTGCTCTCCTTAATGTTCTATCAATCCCTAAATGCCCTGTATAAGGACTTGCATGTACAATGTGGATGGCTCGATTAATTAAAGAGGGAGGAAGAACTACCTGTGCACAAAATTCCCCTCCCCTCTTCTCATAAGCACAATATAAGATATCATTTTCTTTAAAAAATTCTCACACGGCACATTCAGAGATGACGGATACCTCTCTGATTCCCCTTTAATCACTGCTCGCGCTCTTTCCACCCATTACTCTTTTTTCTTTCCCTCTAGGGCTTCTTTTATGTCCCAACCTCCCAAGTCAATCACACCCACTTCATCAGGGCATTCATTCTCGACACCCCTGGTCATGTCCTCAGCCACCCACATATATTCACCTTCACCACTCTTATCTCTCTCTCTCTCTCTCGTCCCGTCTTCTGATTGCTTCTAAGGTGAATTCACATCCTGTTTTCTATTCTCTCTATTTTGATGAGGGTCTTCAATATTTTGGTTACGTTCTTTGTTCCTCTTTTGTGCCCTAGTTGTTACTCTTATTACTGCCCCTCTAGAGAGAGCATCGGCTACTTTTTTAGCTTTACCTTCTATGTGGTGAAAACCCTTTATATTAAAGTCTAACAATTTCTCAATCCATCTCGCTTGTCGGGAGGTCAAATCCCCTTAGAAAAAGAGGTCACATAAGGAGCGATGATCACTTTGCAAATCAATCGACAGACCAAAAAACCAGAACCGATGCTTCTCTAGAACGCAAAGAATAGCCAGAGCCTCACAATCGAATGTACTATAATTCTTTTCTGCTCCTTTTAATGGCCTGGAAGGAAAACAAATTAGTCGCTCTCTACCTTTATCATCTTGTAGAACATACGCCACCCATAGCTATGCTACTTGCATCTGTTATCACTCAAAACGGCGATCAAATTTAAGATATGCGTGTAAGTCACTGCTAGTTAAGGCAGCTTTCAAATGCTTAAAGGCCCTTTCTTCTTCCACTCCCCAATTTACCACTATCTCACTATCTCTCCAAAACCTCTTATGAATATATGGTAATACCCAGCAAGCCCAAGGAACCCAGCTACTTCCTTATGGTTACATGGCCTGGGGAAATCTATGATAGCTGCTACTTTACTGGGGCAGGGTTGGATACCTTCTGGGGTTATTATGTGACCTAAAAATTCGACCTGTTTACAGAAAAATTTACACTTTGACAAATTTATTTTCATACCATTACTTCGCAATACTTCTAAAACTTTGCTAATTATATTATTATGTTCCTCAGCCGTTTTCCCTGTAATGATGATATTGTCTAAATAAACAAAAACATTATGGCCAATTAGGGGAGACAAAACCATCATTATTACTCTAGAGAAATAACTTGGAGCATTTCTAATACCGAAAGGAAGAAGATTTAACTGAAATGGTTGATCTTTAGCTATAAAGGCCGTTTTACATTTAATGTCTTCCGGAATGGGTATTTGATAGTATCCTGATTTTGAATCTACAGTTGTAAAATATTTACTATCCTATACCTTCAAAAGTGATTCTTAGATCAAGGGCAATGGAAATACATTATCCTTAATAACTGCATTCAACTTCCTATAATCAACACACAATCTTACCGAGCCATCCTTTTTCCTAACAGCTATAATTGTAGAAGCCCCGGAGAATTCACTCTCCTAGATTATTCCTTGTTCCCTTAACTTATTAATTTTCCTTTCCATCTCTCCCTGGAAATGAATGGGTACATTATAAAGCCTTGACCTGATCAGGTCCGCTTGCCCAGTTTCAACGTTAAAAGGAATTCGATCAATCCTATCGGGTGGTTCATCTCCAATTGCAATTACATCGGAATACTTATTGACAATGTCACTAACTACAGGTTGATATTTGATGGACATAGTTTTCACGCGAGCATAATCAAATTCTGAGTGCGTTCGTCTGTGCGGGCTGGAGTTGTTGCTCACAACATCCCACTATTAGCAATTTCACATAACTCTAATTCACACACAGAATCACTTCCTAACACAACTCTTTTATTTGGCAAATTAACAATCGTTATATCAGCTCTGTTCCCTTTTATTTCCAATAAGCCCTCTAAAATTTCATGCGGCTAATTGTCATGGGATTTAACAACGACCTTGGTTCCTTCCGAAAGAGGGCAACACGGGGTCACTGATATGCTTGTAAGTGTCTGGGGAGACAACACTTCTCCTCTCTCAAGTACAGCTGTTACCTCACTTAAATGTCTCTCCGTGCCTGCACAAGCACTTACTCTCTCTCGACTTTCTATTGGCAAAATGTACCCTCCTGCTTTTACTGCTATTGTATCTTTTCCCCCAAAAAATGCATTTTTGAATATTAGAGATGAAATCAATTCCTTAAATAACCTTGTTTCCGGGAATCCCCAAGGTGGGCAAGGAAAAAAAAAATCATGTGTAAACTTCACAGATCCCATCTTAAAGTTGACGACCGTTGTATGGTTTATACATATTCTATTTCCTCCTGGCGTGTCGAGGACGAGGGATGGAGCTGACAGTAGTGGGTGTGAGGAGAATATTTTCTCAATCAGTGAAACACTGGCTCCTGTGTCGATCAGCGCTCTAATGGATTTATCTGGGCTGTCAATCCAAACTGCTAACATTCCTAGCCAGCCATAATGATATATGGGCCACGCGCCAATGACCTCAGCTGATATGCCGCTGCTCCCTAGTGCTGCGGGGGTGAGGTTGGGGGTACCGATGGAGATCCCAGTGCCTGCTCTAAGTCTGTCTTCGTGACTCCCATTGCTGCCTCGGCTGCTGCTTCTTATGTCATGCGGGGGTTATTGATCTGCCTCGTCTCCCCCTTCCTCTGCTTCCTTTTCATTGGATGCTGGGCGTGGGGAGGTGTGCGTGTGCCACAGCCCTCCCGCCCTTAGTGTTTTTTGCTGGGCACTGCAGGGGTGATCCTTTGGTGGGGCACTCCTCTCGTCGGTGCCCTTCTCCCACACACTGCCAGCATCTGAAGACTCTTTTCACCTGCTGACTGCGTTCTCCCCCCTTCCGCTTTGGGGGTTGGTGAGTGCTTCTCATGGCTGCCAACTTTTTGGAATTGGCCAGGTTATTCCCCGTCATTTTTTCTTCTGGCTAACTGTCTAAAATGTTTTGTATCGCGCTCACTACGTCTGCTAAAGAGCGACTGTCATCGAATAAATAGCCACATAAATAGGAGTTTACTAATCTGTGAATATGTTTACGGGCAATTGCTTTTTTTCCCCTTCTTGGAGATTGGCACTCCGGGTAGCAAACGATTCGCAATCGCCAAAAATCCCAGTTGCAAAACAGAACGGATTCCCATTCCTGAATTTTGGGTTTTAATTTTCTTTCAAGTTTCCCTTTCTCGCATCAGACAAGGCATATTTCTCAATTAAACGTCATTTTATTTCAGTATAACTTCTTGTGGCCAACACATTATGTCCATTGCCAGAGCATTTTCTAGCAATCTAATTACCTGAATAGCTTTTTCTCTTTCCGACCCCCATACGTGGCTACTTCAAAGACTCCCAAAAACACTTCGATCGATAGAAACACTTCGTTAAGCCATTGATCATCAAAAGGCCTTACATTTGCCTGAAGTTCTGGCAACTTTTGAACTACGATTTGCGTATCTTCACTCGGCTCTGCGTGTGTACTTTCACTTTTGTGCATTTGGACTTCGTTCCTGTACGTCAGATATGCTGTGGTTACACAAAACTCCTCTTCTCGTTCAACCAAGCATCGGTTCATTAAGTTGGTTAAGTTATATAACTTATTTTCCAATTCTTTTGTTCTCAGTTCTCATCTATATTCTTTATCTCTATAACCAGCTGCTACTTTCTTTTCCTCTCCTGCAGTAACAGTGTCTGCAATCTTAGTTCCAACGTTTTTAGGCATCTTGAACTTTTATTTTACTGGCTTAAGGAATAACTTCGCTCACAGCATACACAAACAGACGTATTATTACACCTGACCATAATATGTCCCGTGCCCACGGATAATGAGATATCGGAACATGGGTTTTTTCACTTTATTACAAAAGGTTCGTAAGTACACTGAACAGTTGACACTCTCTCAGGGGAGAGCCTTGTCTACTTAAGCACACAAAGGCAACTAACTACCCCTCGCTATCAAAATGCAATCTTGCGACAACCACAGGCTAAATTATAGGTTTTTGGGAATTCTCATGAATATAGAGTTCATTTACCTTGACGCACAACACATATCTTCCTAAAAGAATTAGGACATATATATATATATACATATATATATATATATATATATATATATATATATATATATATATATATATATATATATATATATATATGTCTATATATATATATATATATATATATATATATATATATATATATATATATATATATATATATATATATATATATATATATATATATATATATGTATATATATATATATATATATATATATATATATATATATATATATATATAAATATATATAAATATATTATGTATATATATATATATATATATACATATATATATATATATATATATATATATATATATATATATATATATATATATATAATCTCAAATTTGTATTATCTATGTCATGTTAAGACTACATTCTAGCAATAAAATCGTCAATCATAGTTATTTCCCATATAGAACATTTAAAAATCTGTTACACATCATATAATGATATATAGGTATTTATAAACTTAATAGTATAAAGACTGATGCGCCGAGAGAAGGTTGCGACTCAAGGACAGGATGAAAGCAACTGAGTGAGTTTATTACAGGACACTCTCCTTTATATACAAAAGCTCAATGCAACAGGAAATTTTCTGTTCAAAACCGACACTGTTAACGGTGAGAAAAACAGGCATGTTTATTCAGGCTCTTTTTAGTGTGAGGGAAGAGCGAAGATACAAGCATAATATATACACGAAAATGAAATATCGTTACAATGTACGATCCTGTGTCACACGGTTGGTACATGGCTTCCCACTGAAAATGATATACCGTACATGTGAAATAGAGCGCCCTGATCTAGAGAGATGAACTGTAGGCGGGTCACGTGGTCGGAGATAAGCAGGTTTTAGACGATCAATGGAGACCCAGTCTTCTTTACCACGAATGTTTTGTAGGAAAGCTTTCGGACTCCGTCGGATCACAAGGAAATGGCCGGTGTAAGAGGGTGTTAGCGATGGCTTGCTAGTGTCGTTGCTCAGGAAGACGTGCCTTGCAGAGTGCAAGTCTGTCGGTATGTGATGCTTCACTGGGGGCTTGTAAGTCTGGCGGCATGGAGTATATTTTCCCACAACGTGATGTATGCACCGGAGTTCATCGGAGGAGGTTGTAGAAGGAAAAAATTCGGCAGGAAAGACCAACGGGTCACCATACACCATTTCAGCTGCCGAGACATCGAGGGCGTCTTTAGGAGTGGTCCTCAGTCCCAGGAGGACCCAGGGAAGCTGAGTAAACCAGTTGGAATCCTTGCAGCGGGACATCAAAGCTGCTTTGAGGGTACAATGAAAACGTTCAACAATTCCATTGGCAGCGGGGTTGTTGGCAGTTGTCTGATGTAGGATGATGCCCAGGAGATTCGCTAATGATGTCTACAATTGAAAGGTGAAAGTTGTACCCCTGTCAGAAGTAATATGCTTAGGGATACCAAATCTTGCAATCCATCCTGAGAGGAGGGCAGATGTACATGAGGCGGACGTTGCAGTTTCCATGGGAATGGCTTCAGGCCAACGAGTGGAGCGGTCGATGACGGTAAACAGGTAACGATGTCCTTGTGATGTGGGTAGGGGGCTGACAACGTCGAAGTGAATGTGTGCGAAACAACGCTGAGGTTGAAGAAAGGTGCCCACTCCTAATTCATGTGTCGATGTACTTTGGAAGCTTGTCAAGAAGTACAGACGTGGACCCAATCCTTAGTATCCTTAGAAATGCCGTGCCAAATGAACTATGTCTTCAGAAGCTGTAAAGTAGAATGGCACAAGGGATGTGAAAGGCCATGAATGAAATCAAACACCTGCCGGCACATGGGAGCAGGAATCCAAGGTCGCGGTCTACCAGTACTGACGTCACAGAGGAGGGTGGTGTTGGATTCTTCGAGGGGGAAGTCTTCCCAACAGAGGGACGTGCAGGATGTCTTACATGCTTGATACTCTGGATCCTGTCGTTGGGTTTCAGCCAGGGCATTGCAATCCAATCCCAGTTGAACGGCAGCCAACGTGTTTCTTGACAGGGCATCCGCAACGGAATTCATTTTCCCATGGACGTATTGAAGGGTACAATTGTATTCAGCCACGGCAGAGAGATGTCGGCGTTGACGGGCAGAACAGTCGTCAGACTGTCGAGTGAAGGCGTGCACCAGAGGCATGTGATCTGTGCGAATGACGTAGGGCGTACCTTCTGAGAAATGTCGAAAGTGACGGACAGCCAATTGCACCACCAGCAATTCGCGATCGAATATAGAATAACCCGATACTGCCTTGGACAGTTTTCTTCTGAAAAAGGCCAAGGGGCGGGGCGAGCTGTTGACCACCTGCTCGAGTACTGCACCAATAACGACGTCGCTGGCATCGGTGGAGAGGAGTGGGGCATGTGGGATAGGAAAAGTGAGAGCCGCAGCAGTTGATAGGGCCTTCTTTGAATTGCAGAAGGTCCATTGGCTTGCCCTTGAGGGAGGCGTAGAGGGGAGCAGGAGTGGTGGCAATGGCTGGCAGAAAACGGTGATAATAGTTGATCATGCCCAAGAATTCCTGCAGAGCTTTGACGGTCAAGGGCGCGGGGAAGTACTGAACAGCTGCTACCTTCTCAAGGAGGGGATGGACTCCTTCAGGAGTGATGCGGTGCCCTAAGAACGACACTTCGTTGGCGCCAAAGGTTGATGCGGTGCCCTAAGAACGACACTTCGTTGGCGCCAAAGGTACACTTGTCGTACCGGAACACAAGAGTGTTTTGTTGCAAGCAGTCGAGCACGGTGCGCAGGTGACAGAGGTGTTCCTCTTTTGGGGAGAACACAAGTATGTCGACCACATAACATACACAAAAGGGGAGGTCCCCTAAGATGCCATCCATGAGACGTTGAAACGTGGCCCCAGCATTACGAAGGCCAAAACAGGAGTAATTGAAGGTATATGTACCAAACGGAGTTGTGATGGAAGTCTTGGGGATGTCTTCTGGGTTCATAGGCACCTGATAATACCCCTTCAGGAGGTCGAGCGTAGAGAAAACCTTCACTTTGTGCAGGTAGGCGGTCACGTCGGCGATGTATGGGAGGGGGTAGTGATCCGGTTCTGTTTGCATGTTCAGGCGCCTGTAATCCCCGCACAGACGGAGGGAGCTGTCTTTCTTCAGAACGATGTGTAAGGGTGACGACCATGTGCTGGAGGCCTTTCAGCTAAGGCCCATTTCCTCCACTTCGGCGAACGTCTGTTTGGCGGCTGCCAATCGTTCCGGTGCCAGACGTCTGAATTTTACAAAGACTGGGGGCCCGTCGTATTAATATGGTGATAAATACCATGCCTGGCAGGAGCCGTGGGCGTTTAGCGAAGTTCTGGACGGAAAACTTCCAGGTACGACGTGAGAAGGTGGGCGTAGGCATCCGTGGGTACGCTGATCTGGAGAGCGAGGTTGGAGGGGGCCGGTTCAAGAGGTGTCGACAAGTACGAGTCTGCGTTGACCAATCGTCGGTGTGCGATATCGACCAGAGGGTGGAAATGAGAGAGGAAATCCACACCGAGGATTGGCAATGTGACGTCAGCAACGAGAAACTTCCAATTAAATTTAACGTTTCCAAACGATAATGTGAGGTTCTTGTAACCATAGGTGGGTACCGCAGATCCGTTGGCAGCTACCAAGTGGACATCGGCAGACTTAGACAGACTACGTCGTGTCCTGAAGAGTTCCCTTGGCAAAAGAGAACGACAAGCACCCGTGTCTACCAAAAATCGCACACCCGTTCCTGCATCATGTAAAAAGAAAAGATTAGAAACACGGGAGGCCACCGCCACGAGCGATGGCCTACTTACACGTTTTTTGGCCACTGACAGTCCTTGGCACATTTCTTCGCGGTGGCCCCGAAACTGAAGTGGTAGTAGCAAAATTGCAGCGGATGGGAGGTAGTAAATAGCTGTAGAAGTCGTTGGTTGGTGCGCGAACAATTGGTAGGTGGTGGGTGGTTTTGTCGCCGCTTTGGCACGTCACGGGGTAGGCGTGTATGTCCTACGGCATTCACGTCAGCTTTGGTTGACGTTGAATAGGCGTCCTCTTCGTCAGGGGTGCAGGAGTTGATGGAGGTCGTGAAGTGGCTGTCCATAAGGGCGTCGGCTTTAGTCATCAAGTCCTTTATGGGTAAACTATCGACATCAGGTATGCCACCGCGTACAGGCCCGGGTAAACGCCGTATCCAAAGGGCACGAAGTAGGTTCACCTCACGAGGAGAACCGTCTAGGGCAGGTTGCTGGAGAGTGATACTGGTCAATTCCCTGAGGGCGAGCAAAGCCCTTTGGTCTCCCAACGGTTGCTGCGAGAGCTGAAAAAGCTTTGCTATACGGGCGGCTGGCGACGGCGAGTACTGCTGCAGAAGGTATGTTTTGAGGGCGTCATACGCTATTGGGGTGTCTCCTTGTTCACAAAGCCAGTCGGATATTTTTGGGAAGGTGTCCTCGGGTATCGCCACGAGAACATGATCTGCTTTGGTGCTTGAGCGAGTCACGACCTTGATGGGAACTGGACTTCTGCGCGCTGAAACTAAGCAAACACCTCTCCGCTGGCGAATGACAAAAGTTTCAATAGGGGAGCCGCAGCATTAACTTTCGTAGAGTTCGCCATAGTACCAACGACGGAGGGGCGAGGGGGATTGGAAGACGGGAGGAGTGAGTCGACTTCCGGGGTCACCAATAACACGGGCTGAGAGAAGGTTGTGACTCAAAGACAGAATGAAAGCAGTGAGTTTATTACAGGACACTCTCCTTTATAAACAAAGGCTCAATGCAACAGGAAATATCCTGTTTAAAACCGACACCATTAGCGCTGAGAAAAACAGGCATGTTTATTCAGGTTCTTTTTAGTGCGAGGGAAGAGCCAAGATCCAAGCATATTACATACACAAAATGAAATGTCGTTACTATGTACGATCGTGTGACACACAGTTGGTACAAGTCATATCCATGTACCACTAGATATATACTACCATATTTACATTTGTCTGGCCGGTGTGGAGAACTATGTCACAAACGACACGTTATCGGATGTGTGCCAGTAGGCTACTGATTATGAGTGACTAATAGATGGTAGTTGTTTGTCAAATTAGAAAAAAATCCATTAGATATAGAATATTTATTAAAACAAATATTTTGAATCTAGCTGCCAGTATAATTTCCTTAAACTATTACGTCTTCATCTGGAAAAATTTTTAATTCATATATTTACTAGAAATTGTAAAAAATTCAGGAAATTAATTCATATGTTTTGATAAATTTTTGTTTTACTTTTTATCATAATAAATAACATCATATGAAAAAAAACATTGTGAAAAGGGAGTTATTGCTACATTTTCTGAAAATAAGTTTAAAATTAATGGTGAATATAATGGTAATGAAAGAAGACAGTTATAAATAAATATAGTGCTATTAGATTTACTATTTTTCTACGTTCTCTATCATGAAGATCAACAGCCTATACTCCTGTACTATATAGATAACAAAGTTAAAAACCTGAGGATATATTTCTATGTATCAGCATAACGAATACACACGTTTAAAAGTTGTTCTTTTTGAAATTGTCATTACTTTTCCTATAAATTAGATATATAAATATATTTGAGCACCAATCACTCAATAGAAGTCTTCAACTTTCGACAACATTGTAAATACCTTATAATTATGATTGATTTTTCAAAATTTTATAAACCCATATAACTGTAATTATATGCAAATTATAATAAGAATAATTGAGCTATCTTTATTTGTTTGCGCACTAGCCTGAGATATGTCAGCGCCACTTTGAAAATTCTTGCTGAAAATCTCTATATCTGCCAAAGTTACATATTTGTATTAATTTCTAAAATAAATTTGAACATTCTAGAATAAACTAAAGAGTATGGAAAGTAGAATAAGGCCAACCCGAGGTCTTTCCTAAAAAAATGGCCAAGTTACTGTGAGAAATTTTTTTTTCTTATTGCTTCCAATAGCAATCACTTTATTTACATTGCAAAATATCGACAACCTGAAGGTAAACAAAAGACCCCGTTGTCCCGAGTACTCATTGGATCATCCCTAAAAAGAATCCATCACGTAAGTGTTGTTAACAAGAGATGTATTACCTTGACTATGCTTGGGAAGGGGCTGGTCAACTTATCTGAGCGAGTCAGAGTCAGCTGTCAGCGAAGTTGAGCGGCCTAAGGACCCGAGACTGGTACATTGAACTTGTGCCAAACTTATACCTAACGGTCCTAACTAGAGTACCTACTGTATATAAAACAAGATTAGCACCAACCCCTCCAAAAATGCGTCATTTTTTATCATCTCTCTCTCTCTCTCTCTCTCTCTCTCTCTCTCTCTCTCTCTCTCTCTCTCTCTCTCTCTCTCTCTCTCTCTCTCTCTCTCTCAATTCTGAATAAAGTATAATAATGCAAATAAGACTATTTGAATAAGATAATGTATATACCTACAAATTAAAGTTACAATATGTGTTATTGTAGAAAGATTAATCCATGTTTTAATAGAACTGCAGTTACCCCTAGTTGAAGAACCCAAGAGAGAATAAATTGAGATGAGAGAAACGCAGTAGGTGGAAAATGAATTTGCACTTTATAGAATTGTCAAATGTTAAACACCTTTTGCTTACTGTGTGCATAATATGTCATATATGGTTATTCATAGATGTTTTTGTATTTATAGAACCTAATTCGTGTTTTTGCTAGTGTTTTCGGCATCTACGTGCTCCAATTACTTGCTTACTTTGATGGCTGCTTTTTCGGTCCCATACAGAAGAACCCTACTTTCTACAGGACCTCCACTGTCGTTTTACCTTATTCATTCAAAGTATTTAACGTTTCATGTCTCTTATTCTTCATTTACTGTTAAATCGTCACTGTCAAAAGACTCATGAAATAAGAAAGTCTTCAGTTTCCTCTTGGCTCATGAAATAAAGTCTTCAGTTTCCTCTTGGAAGCCTTAATGTCTTCAATCATTCAAATGTTTCATTGGAGCTTATTATATAGTCTCGGGCTGCATGTTTAAAGGCTCTTGAGCCTACAGTAGACATATATCTAGGTTCCAATAGTTTGAAGCCATCTGTAACTATTCTCATGTCGACACGATTTGTTGGCTGCGCAATATGTAGCAATTCCCTTAAGTATTTTGGACGCCCGGTTCTGATAACTTGGTGAGTTATTGTAGATATTTTAAATTAATTTCTCGCTTTAATCAGCAGCCACTGTAAATCGACTAGTATAGGGGTGATCCTTTCTCTAGGTGGGACATCTTTTATCAGTCTTGCTCCTCTGTTTATTATGTTTTGTAATTTCCCAAGTTGCACTTTTGGCAAACTGTAGTAGACAGAGTTGCAGTAGTCAATCCTGGTAATAACACAGTTTATCACAAGTTTATTTACAGAATTTTCGTCCAGGTACTTTTTTATAAACGAAATATTTCTTAGATGATAACCAGCAGTTTTTATTACATTATTTATTTGGGCATTTAGAGACAGGTTACAGTCCAGAAATACACCTAGATCTCGAACTTTACTAGATATCGGCACCCAGTCATTATCTATGTTCATTTGAAGATCACCTAAGTTTCTCACGCTGTTTCTCTTTCTCACTACCATGAATTCAGTTCTGTTCTCATTTAATTTTAGTTGTTTAAATGTCATCCATTCTCTAACACCATCAAGATTTCGGTTTAGAGTTTCAATAGGGTCATGTATATAATTATGGAAAAGTAAAATTGTGTGTCATCTGCAAAAAGTTTGAACTTCACGCCATGCCTTTGTAGTATTTTTGATAAATCAATAGTATAGATGCAGAATAAGATTAGGCCAAGTACACTACCCTGGGGTACCACTCTGTTTAAGAGTTCATATGATGAATAAGAGTTTCCAATTTGTACACAGTAATTTCTACCAATTAAGTAGTCTTTTAGGTATTCGAAGGCTTGATCTTCAACGCCGATGGACCTTGGATCATTTAGTAGCAGTTCATGCACAATTGTATCAAAAGTAGCACTGAGATCGAGCAGTATTAAGATACCACATTTATTTTCATCCATCATTTCTAGCATATCAATCACAACAGAGCAGATGGCAGTCTCCGTAAAGTATAGTTTTCTGTAACCTGATTGGTTGTTGGGCAAAGCTTCTATTACTTTTAAGTGGAAGACTAGTTGTTCAAGAATTACATATTCAAGCCCTTTGGAGAAAAAGGATAGATTTGAAATAGGTCTATATGAGCTTAATTCCTGGTAGTCCAGTGCATTTTTCAGAACTGGTGTGACTATAGCCATTTTCTCAGATTTAAGAAACTTACATTCATCAATGCTTAAATTTGCTTTTCTCATTATTATTTCGGCTAGACTAGAAAAGTCTCTCTCTCTACAATTACTTCAGATATTGGAATAGGATTGATCGCGCAGTTTGTTTTCTTTGCTCTTTTGATAATTCTGGTGATGTCATCTTGTGTTATGTTGTTAAATCGTATTAAATTTTTCTGTGTGCCGGGTGTATCATTAATCTGATGGTGAGTATTTACAAATGACCTGGTCATGTTTTCAATTTTGTTTCTAAAGAATACTAGAAAATTATTTGCTAGTTCTTGGTCACTGTATCCATCAGGTAGCCTCTCTTCTTTTACATTTCCCATTATACCATTCAGGAGACGATATGACTTATTTATGTCTGTTGCTGCTTCGAGGATCTTTTTCTTATAGAATTCTCTTTTTTTCCCTTCTTAGTAGGTAGTTATATTGACACGCAGCAGTATTGCATTCTACCCAAGTACTTTCAGTTTTTAACTTATTCCAATTTCTTTATATACGTCTTTTTTCTCTCTTTTTTTTCCAAAGTCTCTCCATCAAACCAAGGAGATTGGTCTTTTACGGTTATAGTCTTTTCCACCGGTGGGCACATGGTATCATATTCACTTTTACTCACTTTATTATAAGTGGTCATAAGACAGTTAGCACACTTAGCTCCTAACAGATGTTGGTCATCATGATCACAGGGAATGTTGATAGCATTATTTATTTTCTTTGTAACTTCTTCAATAAATACGGTAGGAGAAAAATTTGATTTATGTCTAAAGTCTATTTTCTTTACTAATGCATGTTTCTGAAGAGGCAGACTAAACGTAATGAGTTTGTGTACTGGAGAGATAATACATTTCTCTTCGACTTTAATATCGGATACAATAATATTCATGTCATCACTTAAGACTAAATCTAGCGTATGCCCAGTTAAAGCAGTTGTGCAGTCGACATTATTCACTAGTAGATATGATTCTAGTAACTCACTAAATGCAAAAGCGTCACGATTTGATGCGTCATCCATCCAAAAATTGAAGTCTCCACATATAACTAATTCGTTTTTCTCCATGGTAATAATCTCAATGAAAGCACCGAATTCTTCAAAAAAGATATTATTGTTGGTTCTAGAAGGTTTGTAGTGTTACAAAGGATATACATTCTTTTAATTTTTTTGGCGTAAATTTTATTTCTATATAGTCAAAGCTTGTTACACTAATTCTTTTCAATGTTTTGAGGTTTGAGTAACTTTTATTAATAAAGAGTCCGACACCTCCGCCAGACCTACCATCTCTCGGTATCTGAAAGAAGGCATGTGTGGAGGCCGTCATTTCAGTGATCTTTGCCTTGTCAAAGTTATTTAGCCATGTTTCAGATAATGCTAGTATACCTAAATATTTCTCGTTTATCAATTATCGAATTTGAACAGTCTTATTACCTACAGATTGTATATTTACATATCCACAGTTTATGCTATCCCAAGTAACCATGATCAGTATTTTCCGGTAGTCTTTTCAATTCCAAGTCAAAGCATTGCAGTCTCTAGAATTTACTGTGTGGTCACTTGGTCTGTTTAACTTTGTGCAGTTTATACACTTTGACAATTGCGAATTACGCTCCTTGCTGGAGTGTCTCCCTGAACATTTCCCGCAGACTCCATCTTCATTCTTAGACTTGCAATCTTTTTCAAAATTGCCATACCTCTCACAGTGGTAGCAGGTGATCACGTGGTACTTATCACGTATGTTATAGATACCCCCATCGTCACGATACTTTGTTCCCATTTTCTTGAATAGCCCTCCGAACCTCAGGATCACCTTTCAGCACATGGTGGGTGGTTCCCCCCCCCCCCCCCAGGCATTTTTCTTCAAGACTACACTTATCTTATCTTCTATATTTTGGATTCGGTGAAGGCGGCGATTTCTTTTAATCAAAGCATTTACTACATCATCTTCATCATTGTATACATTGCATATCATTACTTTGGGTTTTAGTTTTTCAATTTTTCTCGTTTCAGTGTCACCATTACTCTTTATGCGATTACAGCCTACTTTCTACCCTGAATAATTTTCTATCCCATGTGCTATTGACTGGAGTTTTAGGACACGCAGTTACAAGGAGAAAGCCATGGATAACAAATGATACTTGGGATACTTTAAAAAGGATAATAATCTCTTTATTGGCCATTGTTATAATAAAAATGTGTCATAAACATTAGTAGTACAACACAAGTCCATTAAGTATGAAACTTTTATATGAACCAGATTTATTCAACATAAAAATAAAGACTTGCAAATGTTATGACCCAGTAAAAGACACACACAAACATAAATACTTCTACATATAGACTTACATATGTACATACATAAACATAAACCTACATACAATATGTACACATACACACATACTCACACATACATACAGCCTAGCATACATATACAAATACATAAAGAAATATAAATATAAACGTTCATATAAACATATACACACATATACATATGCACACTTTAGTACATATACATACACATATACATACAGAATAATTACATACTATCAAAAATGCTGATAGCAGAAAAAATGATAATAGTAATAGTAATATTGACATGTATGATTATGGATCATTAATTTGCAATAACGATGATTTAATTTTGCTTTTAAACATAATAATAGAAGTGAGGGATTTGGTATCCTGTGGGAGGTTATTTCTATGTGTAATTCCCAGCAAACTCACACTGCGCTGAGCCTGGACAGCGCGAAAGTACGGTACTCTCAGGTCATGAGGTCGTCTCGTATTAATATTATGTGACAATTTATGGAATATGTGGATAGGATACACATGTAATGCTTTGAACACACATAAACAAGTCTGTAGTGATATGAGATCTGGTAATTTGAGCAGCTTGTAGTCACAAAAGAGAGGATGGGTATGCTCATATTTTGATTTGTATGGCATTACACTAATAACTTTTTCTGAGCAATAAACAATTGGTTTTTAAGTGTTTTGAATGCTCCTCCCCAGAGTGCTGAACAATACAATAAAACTGAATATACAGTAGAGTAATATATTAGTTAAAGGAATCTTTAGTTACATTATTTCTAATTTCATATATTACATTTGTAACTTGAGATATTCTAATACAAGCTTGCTGTAAGCGAGATTTCCAAGTTAGCTTTTTGTCAATTATAACACCTAGAAATTTGATGTGGGTGACTCGACTATGATTAATTAGTCAATTGTACATCAATTTATTTTGAATTGAATGTATGGAACTAGATAGCTTATAGCATGCCCTTGAAATATTCAGTGTTAATTTGTTAGCTCCAATCCCATTTGATACATTTATTAGTTCTTTATTTAGAATTGGTGTAATATATTTAATGTTGTGACCTTGTATATATATTGTGGTATCATCTGCAAACAACATCAACTTTAATTTAGTACTTTTATGTATTATATCAACGACATATATTAAAAAGAGGATTGGTTCAAAACTAGACATTTGTGGAACACCGCACGTGACCGTACTGTAGGAAGAAATTTTTTTATTGTGTACTGTAAATTATGTTCTGGATGATAAATAGCTTTCTAAAAAGTTATGAGCTTTTCCATGTATGTCATATATGCTTAGTGCAGCAAAATATGATAAGATGTGGTATCAAAGGTCTTGCACAGGCCATAAAACACTGTAATTTGATTACCTTTCTTATCTAATGTATCATGAATACCTTGGCAAAGTTGGTGAATAGCTAGTTCAGTGGAGTAATTGGATCTCAAGCCATACTGAAAGTCATTTCAAAGTGAAAATTTTATTAATTGATCAATCAGTCTAAAGGCACCAAACTTTCAGATATTTTACTAATGCTTGGGAGGAGAGAGACTGGCCTGTAATTATTATGCTTAGATTTTTCACCTTCTTAAATGTTGGTATCACTTTTGCTACTTGCAATTGTTTAGGAAGGATATCCTCTGTAAAACATATAAGACAAAAATTGATTGTTGAAAATTTTCGAGGAAGTAATGAAAATTAAAAGTTAGAGTGTGTTAAATATTCTATTACTAATAGTGAATTCAAAAGAAAAGCCAGGAATTACTGGAGAGAATATTTAGACAGTAAACCATATGAGGCTAACAAAGCTATGAATTCAGGAAGTGGCTATGGTGTAAGAATTTCTCCTAGAAATATTAAGGAAATCTTGCCTAGGGCAAGTAAGAAGACGCATATTCACATCAAAAAGAGAGATGGATCTATTATAAAAGCAGAAAATGAAGAAAGTCAATGCTGGAGGGAACGTTTTAATGAGTTCATAAATAGGAGATATGAAGGGAACAATTTGATTGATATACCTGAGGCTGATGAAGTCATGATGTGCCCATGAATGAATTCAGTGTGTTTGAAGTTGGAGCTTTCCTAAGAAAACTAAAGAGGTGGAAAGGACCTGGATAAGATGGAATAAATGCTAAGATGATACTGGCCGAAAATGAAGTGACTCCCAGACTACTTACAAGATGATTTTGTACAATGTGGCATGAAGAGGCAAAACCTGATGAATGGGAGTTAGGAGTGTCGATGAGAATGGCAAAAAAAAAAAAAAAGTAGAACTGATTACAACAATTACAGAGGCATAACACTTGCATCAGTTGTTATGAAAATGAATAGTATGCTTATTCTAAAGAGTATGGAGAGAAAGATTGATATAAAGCTGAGAGATGAACGATCAGGATTTAAAAAAGAGAGAAGTTGCACAGACCAAATTCTCATTTTGAGACAAGTTTACAGCAATGTGTAGCTTATAGAAATCCAATTTTGAAGGCATTTGTTCTTAAATCTACTGAATCTATTGGAGATTGTTTCATTGTCATACAATGACTCATGTCCGTAGAGTAACACAGATATCACTAAACGGATATGTAGCCTGATTTTTATATGTAATTTCAGGCGATTGGATTTCCAAATTTTACCTAACCTGGCCATTGTCTGATTTGCTTTTTAAAATTTTTCACTAAACTCTAATTCTAAAGACCCTGTATTGGATATCATAGTTCCTAAATACTTGAATGACTGTACCTCATTAATCCTTTCTTCTTCTAATGATATCTCATCTTCCACCAGCCACCCGGTGAGATACTATCCCTAGAGAGCTTTTGGGTCCTCTGACTGGCCAAACAGTACTACATTGGATCCTTCTCTCTGGCTCCGCTTCATTTCCCCTTTGCCTACACATACACTGAATAGTCTGGCCTATTCTCCTCTGTCCTCATACACCTGACAACACTAAGATTACTAAACTATTCTTCACTTAAGGGGTTGACTACTGCCATTTAGTTGTTCATTGGCCACTTTCTTCTTGGAAAGGGTAGAAGAGGCTCTTTAGCTATGGTAATCAGCTCTTCTAGGAGAAGGAAACCCTAAATCAAACCATTGTTCTCTAGTCTGGGTAGTGCCATAGCCCCTGTACCCTGGTCTTCCACTATCTTGGGTTAGAGTTCTCTTGCTTGAGGGTATACTCGGGCACACTATCTTATTTCTCTTCCTCTTGTTTTGTCAAATATTTTATAGTTTATATCGGAAAATATTTATTTTAATGTTGTTAGTATTCTTCAAATATTTTATTTTTCCTAAATTCCTTTCCTTACTCGGCTATTTTCCCTGTTGAAGCTCATAGTCCACAAATGACATCAAAAGAGAATTTCTATATCCATGCATTGGTGTACAACATGTCTCAAAATGAAAATTAGGTCAGTGTAACTCCTACCTTTTCTAAAACCTGCTTGTTCTTGTGTTAGCTTTTCATCAATCTTTTTCTCCAGTCACACCAGAATAAACATGCAATGTTTTTTCATAACAACTGACATAAGTGTTATACATTGTAATTACTGCAATATGTCGGGTATACTTTTTTGGCTATTTTCACCAACACTCTTACCTCTCATTCATCAGTTTTCGCCTCTTCATGCCATATTTTACAAAATAAACTTGTAAGTACTGTAAGAGTCACTTCATTTTCGCCCAGTATCATCATGGTAATTATTCCATCATATCCTCTGGCTTTCCATCTCTAGTTTCTTTTAGGATAGCTTCGACTTCATACACACTGAATTCATTCAGGAGCCCATCAAAGTCTTCATAAGCTTCAGGTATATCAATAAAAATTTTCCATTCATATGTCCTATTCATAACCTCACTAAAGTTTTCCATCCGTCATTGTCTTTCTTTACCTCCTGTTGCTGTAACAGAGCCATCTTTCTTTTTGATGGTTATATGCTTCTTCTTCTTTGCCCTAGTCGAGATTTCATTAATAATTCTATGAGCAATTTTCACACCATAGCCACTTCCTAAATGCATAGTTTTGCCAGTCTCATCTGCTTTACTGTCTAAGTATTCTCTACAGTCATTTCTGGCTTTTCTTTTGACCTCACGGTAAATACTGGAATACTTAACACGCTCTACCTTGAAATTTTCATTGTTTCCTCGAAAACTTTCAACCTTCAATTTCTGTCTTTGTCTCCTTTTTATAGTATCCCAAGTACCATTTGATATCAATGGCTTTCTTCTTTTAACTTCGTGTTGTGAGCCTTCACTACCAACTGATTGATATATGTTCTTAATGTCGCACCATTCTTCATTAATTGTGTTCTTCGTCTCTTAACCCTGGATAGGTACGATGGGTCGTTCGCGACCCCGAGCGTCAAAAAAAAACAGGTTTTTCTCACGTGACTCACCCCCGTGACTGAATTTGTGGGTGATCGACCTGCAGGAGGTGTCTCCCCTACACGCTCTAGTAGTGTCCAGATGTGCATTGTTGTAGCTGTACTCCTTCCCCGATTTCTGAGACGCGTCGGGGTCGAGCGCGACCGAGTTTACCCTTCTAAGGTAATTTGCATAATTATCAAAGTTATTACGTATTATGAAATTGTCGTAGAATGGTGCAACTTGTATAGGTTATCAGTTGTGGAAAGTCTTGGTGGATTGTTTGGCTACCATATGCATGATTTTTTTTTTAGTTAAAATGTCGTTCATCACCCCGAGGACCATTTTACCGAGAGTGCCCCTTTTTCATTTTTTTTTCATTTTTTTGCCAAGTAATTTTTCCATAAGATATTGCCAAATAGTGTCGTAAAACTTTTGCTTGTTTAGTGTTGGAAAGTGTGTCTAGATGATCTGGCTACCCATGCGTGACTTTGTTTTTGTCAGATACGACGTAGTTATTGGTATATTGGGTATTTAACTGCGGTTACCAATTTCTGTTTTTTTTTCAATATTTGTAAAAATTACTACGTAGTAAGGAATTGCCGTATATTATTCATTTTTTTTTCATGTTTATGTGTTAGAAAGTGTACCTTGATGGTTGGGCTAACACGTGCATGTTTTTTTTTTTATCTGAGATGCCGTATATTAGAATGTCGGGCATTTTACCGCGAGTGCCCCTTTTTCATTTTTTTTCATTTTTTTGCCAAGTCATTTTTTCCGTAAGATATTGCCAAATAGTGTCGTAAAACTTTTGCTTTTTTAGTGTTGGAAAGTGTGTCTAGATGATCTGGCTACCCATGCGTGATTTTGTTTTTGTCAGCTACGACGTAGTTATTGGTATATTGGGTATTTAACTGCGGTTACCAATTTCTGTTTTTTTTTTTTCAATATTTGTAAAAATTTACTACGTAGTAAGGAATTGCCGTATATTATTGATTTTTTTTTCATGTTTATGTGTTAGAAAGTGTACCTTGATGGTTGGGCTAACACGTGCATGTCTTTTTTTTTATCTGAGATGCCGTATATTAGAATGTTGGGCATTTTTCCGCGAGTGCCCCTTTTTATTTGTTTTGCATTTTTTTGCTTAGTCATGTTACCGTAAGGAATTGGAAAGTAGTGTCGCAAAACTTATATTTTTATAGTGTTGGAAAGTGTTTCTAGATGATCTGGCTACCCATGCCTATTTTTTTTTTAGCCAGATATGGCGTATATATAAGTATGTGTTCGATTTTCCTGTGATTGCCATTTTTTCGTTTTTTCCCATTTCTTTCAAAATTACTACGTACTAAGGAACTATCACAGAGTAATGATTCATTTATATGTTTATTTGTCGGAAAATGTGCCTTGATGGTTTGCCTAGCACGTGGCTGAAATTTTTTTTTCTGAAATGTCGTATATTAGAATGGCCATTTTTCCACGAGTGCCCCTTTTTATTTGTTTTGCATTTTTTTGCTTAGTCATGTTACCGTAAGGAATTGGCAAGTAGTGTCGCAAAACTTATAATTTTTTAGTGTTGGAAAGTGTTTCTAGATGATCTGGCTACCCATGCCTATCTTTTTTTTTTTAGCCAGATATGGCGTATATATAGGTATGTGTTCGATTTTCCTGTGATTGCCATTTTTTCGTTTTTTCCCATTTCTTTCAAAATTACTACGTACTAAGGAACTATCACAGAGTAATGATTCATTTAGATGTTTATTTGTCGGAAAATGTGCCTTGATGGTTTGCCTAGTACATGGCTGAATTTTTTTTTTCTGAAATGCCGTATATTAGAATGTTGGGCATTTTTCCGCGAGTGCCCCTTTTTATTTGTTTTGCATTTTTTTTGCTTAGTCATGTTACCGTAAGGAATTGGCAAGTAGTGTCGCAAAACTTATATTTTTATAGTGTTGGAAAGTGTTTCTAGATGATCTGGCTACCCATGCCTATCTTTTTTTTAGCCAGATATGGCGTATATATAGGTATGTGTTCGATTTTCCGGTGATTGCCATTTTTTCGTTTTTTCCCAATTCTTTCAAAATTACTACGTACTAAGGAACTATCACAGAGTAATGATTCCTCTAGATGTTTATTTGTCGGAAAATTTTGTTTACTTCTTTTTTGATTGAATATCATCAAATTTTTTTAGCTAAAATATTATATTTTACTTTTTTTTTCGATTTTATTTCCCTTAAAAAAATTTTTTTGGGTCAGAATTTTAATTTTATAGTCGTAAAATAATCGACAATTATCCAGCAACCCACCATACAATTTTTATGCATATCCAATAATAATTAGATTAGTAAATAACACCTTGAAATTGACATACCCTTCCTACATTTCAAGTGGCAGATTAGAGAGTCTGAGTCAATGTGGTTGGCGGCCATTTTGTGGACATATCCGAAGCGTAAGTTGCCCTATCTATATATATTCTTGTTCCCTATAGAATTTGTGATATTTTGGTGTATTTTTACCTGCATAAATATCATATTATATATTAAATATATGTATTTTTTTACGAAATTTCTAAGTACTCAAAAAATTACCTTTAGATATGGCCCCTGATATAAATGTAATTTACAAAATAATGAAGATTTTTTTACATATTTCTATTTTAGGATAACATATGTTTATTCCCTAAAAAAATTAGCCACTTCCTATTTCATTTGGGTACCCAAAAAAATTCATGAAATTTGGACAAATTTTTTTGGCCAAAAAAAGTTACCCTTTTTTTCTCATTTCAGATCTTCACCTCCATGGGTCTGACTTCATTCAAAATACATCAAGATGTGTCCTAAACATTCAAGAATCAATTCCTAAAAGGATTTGTGTATATATGTATGAACTTTTTTTTATGAATTTTTATGTCAGGTTTTTTTTTTTTCTACTTAATTTTTTAAAATATTTATAATAAATAGTTTTTCTGCAGATGAGTAGTATTTATCTTTACAGTTGTTTTAAGCATTCATTGAAGTTTATTTTGGCAAAAGAAAAAAGGAGGTTACTGCAAAAACTGATTTTTCAAGAATTTTTTTTGGCGTCGGGGTCGTTCGCGTCCGAATATACCCTTAAAGGGGTGTCCGAGGAGCGTACCTATCCAGGGTTAAAGTTTCTAAGACTGCAAATCGATTCTGTCATTCAATTGCAATTGATTATTTGTGCTCTTCTTCTAAAAACTTAGTTATATCAAACCTAGGTATTCAATCCATCTTTCTGTTGGGTGCTTTCAGTTTCAATTTCAGTGTGGCAATGAGGAGCTGGTGATCACTACTAATATATTCACCTCTATAGCTTCTTACATTTCTCAGAGTCCTTCTCTCTTTATTATGGCAATGTGATCTATGATTTTTTTAATTACCACACAGTGAAGTCCATGTATACTTGTGGATGTTCTTATGTT
>NC_090736.1:95198954-95226454 GCF_036898095.1 Palaemon carinicauda
ATGTGTGTGTACATAACACACACACACATACACACACACACACACACACACATATATATATATATATATATACATATATATATATATATATATATATATATATATATATATATATATATATATATATGTGTGTGTGTGTGTGTGTGTGTGTGTGTATGTGTGTGTATGTATATATATGTGTATGCATATATATATAATGTATGTGCGTATGTGTATATATATGTGTATGCATATATATGTATATATATAAATATATATATATATATATATATATATATATATATATATATATATATATATATATATATATATATATAATGTGTGTGTATGTGCATATATATGTGTATGCATATATATGTATATATATATAATTTATATATATATATATATATATATATATATATATATATATATATATATATATATATTTATATATATATATATATATATATATATATATATATATATATATATATATATATATATATATATATATATATATATATATATATATATTATATATATATATACACACACACATATATATATATATATATATATATATATATATATATATATATATATATATATATATTTATATATATATATATATATATATATATATATATCTATATATGTATATATATAAATATATATATATATATATCTATATATGTATATATATAAATATATATATATATATATATATATATATATATATATATATATATATATATATATATATATTTATCTATCTATATATGTATATATATATATATATATATATATATATATATATATATATATATATATATATATATATATATATATATATATATATATATATATATATATATATATATATATATATTAATAAATCTGGCGAATGTGCGTGTGTCTGCATGATTGCTATAAAAAGATTGTACAATAAACTTACGGATGATTTATTGATCGAATTTTATGTAATTTTCATTGAAAAATCTAACTTTGTTATTTCTATTTTGATGGATATTTACCTTGGAGGTCCACGCGCCCCATAATTACAGACTCCATATAACTGTATTCCATGAAATCGGGTGAAAACGGGCAGGCTGGCATCGTAGACTTCCATATTTAAAAATAAATGTTTATCAATTGAGATATCTAACGTCGCTATTTCTGTTTTGATCAAGAACCCCCTTGTGGTGTGTACGGGCCCCATTATCACAAAGCACCGACAACTACATGCAATAATAACAAACATATTTCAATGAATTTCGACTCAGGAGATTATTTGGGGCTATATCAATTTGGAAGTTTTTCTTAAAAATTGTCCTTGGATGTTGCCCCACACACACAGCATAGCCTACGCTGATTTTCCTTTCCATGTGATAAAATGTACAAAAACTTACAGAATATTTAATCATTGGGTCTTCTGTAATTTCTATATTTTTTCCCCTTTTCTACAAAATGATGTCACCCAAAAAGAGATTCAACAGAATATCTAATGGTTCAGTCTTTTGTAATTTTTATATTTCTTTTTCAGCTTTCTACAAAATTATGCCACCCAAAGAATTTCTCATTCGGTAAATCCTATAAAGCAAACTCAGTGAAAAGAAGAAGATAGCAAGAAAAAGAAGAGCAGATGAATTTATGGAGGGAACCACATGTAAGAAGAATGGCAGCTAGACGTGAGACAACTAGATGAAGAACACAGAAAAACTCTTGCAACTAGAATGGCAGCTAGCCATAAAGCAGAAAAGGAAGAGCAGATGGATTTAAGAAGGAACACTGATGCAAGCAGAGTGGCAGCTAGATGTAAGGCAGAAGACGAAGAGCAGATGAATTTGAGAAGGAACACTAATACAGGCAGAATAGTAGTAGATTCGACGTCGAAGATGAAGAGCAAAGGAATCTAAGAAGGAAAACCAATGCAAGCAGAATGATACTACCCCAAAAGAGATTCTACAGAATATTTAATGGTTGAATCTCATGGTAATTTATAAATCTATTTGAGTTTTCAAAATAATTCCACCTAAAAGGAGATATTCATACGGTAAATCCGAGAAAGCAAAATCAGTGAAAAGAAAAACACGCAAAAACAGAAGATCAGAGGAATTTGCGGAAGAAAACAAATACAAGAAGAATGGCAGCTAGACGTGAGACACAGGATGAAGAACAAAGAAAAGAACTTATGCAATTAGAATGGCAGCTAGCCATAAAGTAAAAAATGAAGAGCAGATAGATTTAAGAAGGAGCACTAATGGGAGCAGAATGGCAGCTA
The DNA here is from genome assembly GCF_036898095.1 of Palaemon carinicauda. Taxonomy (NCBI): domain Eukaryota; kingdom Metazoa; phylum Arthropoda; class Malacostraca; order Decapoda; family Palaemonidae; genus Palaemon; species Palaemon carinicauda. The sequence goes on from NC_090736.1 coordinate 95,201,218, forward strand.
GATGTAAAGCAGAAGACGAAGAGCAAATGCATTTGAGAAGGAACACAAATGCAAACAGAATGGCAACTACACGTGAAGCCGAAGATGAAGAGCAGAGGAATTTAAGAAGGAACACCAATGCAAGCAGAATGTCAGCTAGAAGTGAAGCAGAAGACGAAAAGCAGATGAATTTAAGAAGGGATATTAATGCAAGTAGAATGGTAACTAGACGTGAAGAAGGAAGAAGACGAAGAGCAGATAAATCTAAGAAGGAACACTAATGCAAGCAGAATGGCAGCTAGAGGTAAGGCAGAAGACAAAGAGCAGATTAATTTGAGAAGGAACGCAAATGCAAGCAGTATGGCAGCTAGATTTGAAGCAGAAGACGAAGAGCAGATGAATTTAAGAAGGAACATTAATGCAAACAAAATGGCAACAAGATGTAAGGCAAAAGACGAAGAGCAGATTAATTTGAGAAGGAACGCAAATGCCAGCAGAATGGCAGCTAGACGTGAAGCAGAAGACGAAGAGCAGATGAATCTAAGAATGAACAGTAATGCAAGCAGAACGGAAGTTAGATGTAAGGTAGAAGACGAAGAGCAGATGAATTTGAGAAGGAACAGTAACGCAAGCAGAATGGCAGCTAAACGTGAAACAGAAGTCAAATAACAGATGAATTTAAGAAGGAACACTAATGCAAGCAGAAGGGAAGCTAGACGTGAAGGAAAAGACAAAGAGTAGATGAATTTAAGAAGAAACACTAATGCAAACTGAATTTCAGGTTGATATGAAACAGATAACAAACAACAGATAAATTTGAGAAGGAACACCAATGCAAGCAGAATATCAGCTGGACGTGAGGTAGAAGACGAAAAGCAGATAAATTTTAAAAATATTGCTAATGAAAGCAGAATGGCAGCTAGACGTGAAGCAGAAGACGAAGAACAGATGAATATAAGAAAAAACACTAATGCAAACAGAATGGCAACTATACGTGAAGTACAGGATGAAGACCCAAGAAACTTTGCCTTGATAATATTCAATAGCAGCAATAAATCAGGAAACAAGAAATCAAAGAATGACTCGACTTCAGGATATCTAACAGGGAATGATTGTCCATTGAAACAAAGAAACACCGGAAAGAGCTGAGAATATTTGCCATATTAATATAGTCATGCATGCAGACGCATGAGCTCGTAGTTTTAATGTTGTACAATGGCATCTGGGTGCCGTCACTTATAATCCAAAATAACCCCATAATACAGAAGAAAAATTGGCCTAATGTCAAAAGAATGTAACCACTGCGATGCTCAGAAATGGAAAAATGAACCTCGTGGATTGTGTTGCAGTGAAGGCAAATTTAGACTGCATTTGTTGGCTGAACCACCAAAAAAAAAAAAAAAAAAAAAAAAAATCAATGGAACATCACACCGTTCAAAAACTTTCTTAAAAACATTTTTTTTTATATATTCTTTAGTGACAAAACTTTATATACATTGTAGTATAATATTCATATTTGGTTTGCACAAAATAGTGAGTTTTATTCTGTAACAATAACACATCTTCCCCATTACATTATAAAATATTTTGTCCAGAAAAATGAGAATATTTTCTTCCATAAACAAATATGAGGCTATCAATCAACTGTCACAACAAACCAACACACACAAAAAAACCATAGAACCCTACAATACTGCCTTCCAGGTGACTTAATTTGGAGCCAAATTTGTGATTGATGGGGGATTTATGCCCACATTCCAAATCTAAGGGCAAACATACCCAGGCAACGCCTGGTAACTATGCTTGTCTATATATATATATATATATATATATATATATATATATATATATATATATATATATATATATATATATATATATATATATATATATACATATGTATATATATATATATATATATATATATATATATATATATATATATATATAATATATATATATATATATATATATATATATATATATATATATATATATATATATATATATATATATATATATATATATATATATATATATATATATATATATATATATATATATATACATATATATATATATATATATATATATATATATATATATATATATATATATATATATATAACGGATTTTGAGCGAAACAAAAAATATATATATATATCGGATGATTATTTGGGTGAGGTAGCCATGTTGTCCTGATGGAAGTTCCTAAAGGGTAGCTTCCTAGGGTATATTTGACTACAGTGATATTCCAAGAGAATTTTTCCTTGAGGTATCCAAAATTCTAACTCCTGGAGCGAATATCCCTAAATAAATCTAACAGGGATATCGCATAATATCAAAGGACGTATTCTTGACATGCCACATAGCTATCTTCACCCCGAACAGTATTAACACTTCGAGGGGTTACAGTGGCAAGAATTTAAAAACGAGAATGAAAGGAGAGCCATTAATAAGGTATCTCTCCTATCCCATTTCGAGTGTGTATATGACGATGACGGCAGCGCCATCTTTATTCCTTGTAGCGATACACGAGGTGCTACAGATACTGTATTATAAGGAGGGATCATTAAGCCCTTTTTAAAATAAAACGAAGGGCGGGTCCATCAGGACGACATGGCTACCTCACCCAAAAATAGATTTTTCGCTTCGCTCAAAATCCGTTTTTTGGGCTCAGGCCATGTCGTCCTGATGGAAGTTTACCAGAGCATTACTGCATATGTGGATTCTCAACCGGTGCCGTACCCTCAAGAAAGTATTTTCCTGGTCCGTCTAGACCTAGAGACCTATGATGTTACCGTCATACATCATTTCATCTAAGCATGAACTATGTTAGTGCTTCCTGCCCCCTACAGGGAAGAGTCGTACTAGACTTTGGAAAAAGTCTCGAGGAGTACATATTAACTATGGATGACGAAATGACAAGCTTGTATAGTGGTCTCACCCTATACATTATAAAGCAAAGTTTGTATAAGAGTCACCAATGTCAGTATGAATTCTTGACATCTCCCCCAGTGTGTCTACTCTTATTAAACTATCAGATAACAGTTGTATCCGTATAGGAACAAATTTTGGATCTCTACTACCATCCCCTTAGGGTACAACGCTAATCCTTCCTAAGGCAGGGTTAAAGCGAGTGGATTTTTGCTTGAAAAAAGGAACAATCTTAAAAGACATTCCATGATAAAATTATCCATATTTCAAACATAATGCTCAGTAAATTTCTAATAAAATGAGTGTGGGCGAATAAGACTATGAACTGGTTTATTAAAAATTTAATAAACATATATATCAGTCAACATTTATAAAATTTATAAAATGTGGAAGATATCCATTAAACCATAAAGAAAACAGTAAACAGAAAATATTATTTCGTCCAACAGGAAACAGATTTGCCACTTGAATCAAATTATTAATAAAATTGATTCAGTCTGTATTACTGTTCATTTACACTAGCGTAAAAAACGCTTGACACAAGTGTCCGTATTATGCTTTAGTTCACCAAAGTCAATGGAACAGTTCGTAAGGACACGTTAGTGGCCTATCACTCAGTGTGTAGTAACAGTCTGTGACTACACACCCACCCTCTTAATTAATCGTCCCAAATTAATTTCACTGTTCCTCGCAGATTTAAACAGAAGGTTTAAGAATTCTACCTGCTGCTACCACAGAACTCTTGAGTTGCTCCACTTGCTTTGCATAGTGCATAAAGAACACCTTGGATGACTACCAGCCGGTGTACGAACAAAGATGTTCAAAGTCCATATAATTAAAGAAATTTTATGGAAGAGGCAACTTTCCTCGGATCATGACTTGCGGGTGTACTGTCTGGATCCGCTCTGGGAATAAAATAGGTGTTTCGCGCTTAGTTGTTTCAGAGATAAATTTGAACCCGAGGTTTCCCCTCTGAACAGCTGTCCTCCTCTAAAGTCTGAAGTTCTATGAAGATAGACCTTTAAGCACTCCACTGGACATAGAGATGCATCTTCCTTGAGAGGGCAGATTCTCTAGGGACCCCACCTGTTGGTGGGTAGCTTGTTCTTGGCAAGAAATGCTGGGTCTGGAAACGGATTCAGTTCTCCCCCTTTCAAGAACTGAACGTGGCCTTCCTCTCTCAAGAGAGCCACTATTTCATTAACTCTAGCCCCCGAAGCGAGTGCAAACAGAAACATAACTTTTTGAGTTAAATCCTTCAAAGCACACTCCTCATTATTCATTATTGATGCAAATGAGGAACCTTATCTAGTGCCCATGAAATGGGTCTTGGAGGCGCTGAAGGTCTAAGCTTAGCACTGACCTTCGGAATTTTATTAAAAATGTTGTTAGAAAGGTCGACCTGAAGGGTATATAGTATCGGTCTTGTCAAGGCAGACTTGCACGTTGATATTGTGTTGGCTGCTAAACCTTACTCATGAAGGTGAATGAAGAAAATAAACAGAAGTCTATCAAGAATTCTTTTGGTTTCTTTGCCTTGATAAAAGACATCCACTCTTCCATGATGACTCATATTGTCTTCTGGTAGATTTGGACTTGAATTTCTCCAAAAAGTCTATACTGTCTCTTGATATCCCGCAGCTTTTTCTCATCGTTAGGGAGAGAAAATCATGAGAAGCAGGTTCCAGGTTTTCTTTGATGAAGCGAAAACAGTCGATTTCTGTACTCGCTGAGTCAGGGTCTGATCCGATAGCGGTACAAACTTCAGTCGTAGTTCCAATGCCAGAGGGAACCAAACGCTGCTTGGCCACTTGTGGGCCACTATTGCCACTTTCCCTTTGAAGGATCTCATGTTGAGGACCTTCAAAAGGAGGTTGTGCTAAGGGAACAGGTAAATCCTGGACCATCTGTTCCAGTCTAGGGACATAGCGTCCACCGCTTCCGCTAGCGGATTCTCGTACGGGGACACATAACTATGTGTTTACTTGTTGTCTTTCATCGCAAAGAGGTCTATCTGCAGTTCCGGGACTTGACTCAAGATGAAGGAGAACGATCCTGCGTCTAGGGACCATTCTGACTCAATCGGTGTGAACCTGGATAGAGCGTCCGCTGTCACATTGCGGACCGTTTGAATGTGAACTGCTGACAAGTGCCATTTCTTTCTTTCCGACGAACGGAATATGGCCAACATCACTTGGTTGATTTGAGGCGATCTCGACCCTTGTTGATTCAGGCATCTCACCATCACCTCACTGTCTAGAACAAATCTTATGTGGGTCGAGTGGCGAGGAGAAACTTTCTTTAGTGTCAGAATTACTGACATGGCTTCTAGGAAGTTGGTGTGAGATGACTTGAAAAGAGTGAACCAAGCTTCCTGGACTCTCTTCTGGTGAGAGTGGCCTCCCCAGCCTTCCTTTGAAGCGTCTGTATGGATAGTAAATGATGGGGGAGGAGGTTGAAGAGGTAACGATACCTTCATTTGCTTGGCTTTGGACCACGGCTTGAGATGCGTTCGCAGTCGAGTCGGTAGTGGTCTCATCAGATCTCTTCGCGCGTTTGATGCATATTTTCTCCAGACTCCTGTTGCATCCTTTAGCTGTGCTCTTAGCACTGGACCTGTTATCGAAGCAAACTGTAGAGAGCCCAGCACTCTCTCCTGTTCGCGTCTTGATATCCGTTTGGATTTCAATAGTCTCTTGACAGATCCTGCTATTTCTTTCCTCTTCTTCCCAGGAATGGAAAGTCGATGTGACTCCAAATTCCCGTGGATTCCCAACCACTGAAATTTTTGAGCTGGAGATAGTCGAGACTTTTTGATGTTGATCTTGAATCCCAGATGTTCCAGGAACTGGATCACTATCTTAGAGGCTTGCATGCATTCTGTCCTGGATGCTGCCCACACCAGCCAGTCGTCGAAGTAGGCCACTACTTGGGTCCTCTTCAGGCGTAATTGATGGACGGTTGCGTTCGCAAGCTCCGTGAAAATCCTTGGGACTATGTTTAGTCCGAATGCTATGGCTCTGAAGGCGTAAAGTCTTCTTTGTGACTTGAACCTTAGGTAGGAGGAGAGGTCACGATTAATTGGAACGTGCCAATAAGCGTCTGACAAGTCTATGGAGACGATGTATGCCCTTTTGGGCAGTAAGGTCCTTATGTGCTGAAGTGTGAGCATCCTGAACTTGTAGTTCACTATGAACTTGTTGAGTGGCGACAAGTCCAGAACGACTCTGAGTTTTCTGAGTCCTTCTTTAGAACACAAAACAGCCTTCCTTGGAACTTGATGGAAATGGAGGTGGAGGACTGTTCCAGCTCCAACCTAGTCCATTCTTTATTAGCCTGTGGGCCCAGGGATCGAAGGTCCAACGATCCCTAGATAGATGTAGTCTCCCTCCTACTGGAAGCATCTCACTTCTGCTGTTGTGGACCTAAGGCCTTGCCTCCTTGACCACGTCCTCCCCTGAATCCCCTTCCCCTTGAAGGGCGTCTAGAAGAACCTCTGGCTGTTCCTCTAGCATTTGAGTGAAATGAAGAAGTCTGCCTTTCAAAAGCTGGGTTAAAAACTGGCGACTGTGTCGCCACTTGTTGAGGTACCAACTGGTACGTGGTTGGAGGTTGTGCCACTATCTGAGGCACCGCGGTCGCAGGAAGTTGCTGTTGTTGCTGTCGGTAGGGCTTAGCCGGCCGAGAGGAAAGTCTAGGCCTTTTTGTATTCTTCTTGGGTTGGGGACCTTCATCCGGAGAAGACTTTCTCTTAAGATTTAAGCCCCACTCTTGGAGAAGGTTCCTATTCTCCGTGGCTGCTTTGTCTACTACCTCTTTAACTACTTCGTTGGGAAAGAGGTCTTTACCCCAAATGTAAGAGGAGATCAGTTTCCTTGGTTCATGCCTCACCGCAGCCGAGGCGAACACGAACTCCCTACAGGCTCTCCTAGCTTTAATAAAGCTATAGATATCCTTCGTAACTGTGGCCAGATGGGTTTTGGCCACTACCATGAACATGTCCTGTTTCTTAGGGTCACTTGCCATCGTTTCTAACGTCGTTTGCAATGACATCGATGCCGCAAGTCTTTCTTTCGTCTCTTGCTCTCTGCGCAAGAGAAACTCCGACAGCTTTGGAAGTTCCTCACCAAACTGACGTTCGGCAATATCAGCTTCCAAATTCCCGACTGAGAAGGTAAGGTGAACGTCCTTCCAGTCTTTTTGGTCCAATGGTAAGGTCAGGGATAACGGCTTGCATTCCTCCAGGGAGGGGCATGGTTTCCCTGCCTCCACCACCTGCAAGGTTGCCTTATATCCCTTTTCCATGAAGGGAAAGGCTCTGGTTGGAGAGGCCACAAAGGAGGGAGCTTCTTACTCAAGGCTGGCACCTTTGAGTTCGTGAAGCCCCTCTCTTTCATTGAGCTCGCTTGTAATGCCTGTGCTTTACTTTGGTCAAGGACTATGACCTCCTTCGGCTACGTTTCCGTCTTTGAGGCTGGCTCCATTCTAAGACGGACATAGCAGTCCGGGTAAGAGTCTTTGTTGGGCAAAAATTCCACATCTTCCAGGGGAATTGAGCCCAGCTTCTCTGATATAACATTCTTCCCGGTTGTCATTGGCATGTGCTCAGCATACATCCAAGGATTGGTATCCGAGCACAAAGGAAGATCCTTCACGTTGAGTCGCTTCTGGGGCCCACGTGATGCTGCGAGTCTGCGTATTTCCAGTTTCATCGCAGCTTCCTTTTTATCATTCTTCTTTTGTATTTGTTGAATCATTTCAACAATAGAAGAAAGAGTCCTTCCCAGATCATCTGGGATAGCAGACGATGTAGAGGGAACAAGTTCTGGGGCCGGAACCGATGTAACCGGCACCTCGTCAATTTCTTCTTTTTCTATTTCTGGAGCCTGGGTCAGCTCCTCCTCCTGACCTTCTCCCAGAAGGTCCTTCTCTGTATAATCCGACACCTCTGACATCCTATCATCCAAATGGATGTCTTGAAGGACGGCCGAGACTTCAGAATCTACCGGATTCTGGACGGTTGGTATCTCCTCATGAGGTTGAGGGATAACTGCATCAGCCGATACCTTAGGGAAAAGGTAGGCCCTCATCTTCTCGTTTGGAAAGTAGGGGCCTGAAGTGTTTTTCTGAGAACCCCTCACCCAGGTTCGCAAATTTTCCCTAGCAGCATCACTTGACTCCGCCGACTTAGGGGTGTCAAATGCCTCGGTAATCAGGTTGGAACATAAAGTACATACCTGAGGGTCCCAATACTGGAGATCACCTTTGGAGACTGCGCATGCTGCATGCCTCCTGCATAACTCATGTCCACAGAAGTTCTTACTGCGGACATTGCAGAACATACTCCCGCACTTCGGATGGTCCTCCTGTAAAGAGAAGAGAATCCATGAGTATCAAGTGAATGCTTTTCCCTTATTATTAATACATGTAGCTTATACAGTAAAGCTAGAAAGGAAAGAAGGAAAGACACATACTTATATTTCCTGCCCAGCCAATTGCTGTAACCTCCCAAGATATTAAAACTAAGGTTAATTCTATTCTAGAATACCTTATAAATTTTCCTAATTTATGCCGCGGGGGCATAAAAACAATTAGAATAGCGCCAACGTTATCCCTGCGTGTCGTGAGAGGCGACTAAAAGGGACGGGACGAGGGGGCTGGGAACCCCCTCTCCTGTATAAAAAATCCTGTGAGACGTTATCAAAGAGATGGAGCTGGGGGGAGAGTGACTGCTCCCCGCACTCTAGTTTTGGGGTGTTTGAATGTGCGTGGATGTAGTATGATAGAGAGTAAAAGATGTGAGATTGGAAGTATGTTTAGAAGTAGAAGGATGGATGTAGTGGCCTTGTGTGAGACAAAGATGAAAGGAAAGGGTGAAGTGATGTTTGGTGAAATGTCTGGTAGAGTGTCTGGGATTGAAAGGGGAAGAGCGAGAGAGGGTGTGGCTTTATTGCTGAGTGAATGGATGACAGGTAAAGTAGTGGAATGGAAGGAGATATCATCTAGGTTAATCTGGGTAAGGGTTAGGTTGGGTAGGGAATGTTGGGCGTTTGTCAGTGCGTATGGGCCAGGTAGTGAGAAAAGTGAAGAAGAGCGGAATGAGTTCTGGAATTAATTAACTAGGTGTTTAGAAGGACTGGGTAGAAGGAATTATGTAGTTGTCATGGGTGACTTAAATGCTAGAGTGGGCGCTGGAGAGGTAGAAGGTGTCATTGGGAAGTATGGCGTACCCGGTCCCGGACAATTCGTCCAATGACAATTGGTCCAATGACGATAGGTCCAAAATCAATTGGTCCAATGGGATTATTGGCCCATTATTAATTGGTCCAACTGGATTATTGGTCAAATATTAATTGGTCCAACAGAATTATTGTTCAACTATTAATATATTATATATTGAAATATTAATACTGAAAATTGTAATACAGGAATTAAGGAATAAAAATGAAGTGAAATAAAATAATTTATTTTATAAGTCAGAAATTAATAACTTAGTTATGCACATATTCAGAACACAAAATCAAAAGTTTCACATTGAAGATATAGCCTGTAATAATGAATTAAAGATTAAATATAAAAAGTAATAGAATCTAATTTATTGGATAGGTCAGAATTTAAAACCTCAGGTTATGAGCTATCGCCCATAAAAAATCTAACGTTTCATAAACTAGAAGTAGGATGCGACTTCTCTCTTGCGGTCCAACCGGAGCATGAATCGTGTGCAGTTGTTTAAAAAGTGTTGGGGCAGTCTTGAACGTTCCGTCCATTATCCAAAAATTAGCGTCTTCTAGTTTTTTTACGTTAGAATGGGTGGTGATTAACAATATCTTATCATTTCCAATGCTAGATTCCTTAACTAGAAATGTCTCACCAGCTAGAGTTTTACTGTATTCTTCTGGAATGAACATAGCATGTAAATCATTTGGTTCTTGAGGTCCTTCCTTGCGTACTCTTCTTATTTTGAAACGTGATTGCGGTTCCTTTACATCCTCTTCTTTCACATCTCCAGTAATATGTAGCTTCTCCAGTAGTTTTCTTAGTTCTTTTTTAATGTAAAGTATACAAATATCCACTAACGGAAAGCTTTTCCTTTCCTCTTTTGGAAAGCACTGTGTTACAGGCAGTTGACTCCATAGTAAGGGATCCTAGCGCTTACTAAAAGTTAGAAAAAATAACAAAAGTTAGTAACAATAACAAAGCTATTGTTAACTTTACTTTAGAGAGGTTGTTTCATCATTGGAACAATTTTCCTTTGGACGAGTCGGTATTGGACTAATTATCGCGTTGGACCAATAATCCCTTTGGACCACTTGATTTTGGAACAATCGGCATTGGCCAAATCGTCATTGGACCAATTGTCATTGGATCAATCGTACCCAACCCGGCGTACCAGGTGAAAATGAGAGTGGTGAGAGACTGGTAGATATGTGTGTTGAACAAGAGATGGTAATAAGTGCTAGATTTTTTAAAAAGAAAGATAAAAATAAGTATACATGGGTAAGAGTGGCAAATGGAAGAGTAGTAGAAAGGGCATTATTGGATTATGTGTTGATAACTAAAAGAATGTTTGGAAGATTGAAAGACGTGCACGTGTTTAGGGGTATGGCTAACGGTATGTCTGATCATTTTTTGGTGGAAGGAAAATAGTTGTAGCAAAAGAGTGGGGGAATAGAGTAGGTGGATGTAAAAGGGAGCTAGTGAGGGTTGAAGAGCTAATAAAACCGGGGGTAAAAAGTAAATATCAGGAAAGGTTAAAAATGGCATATGACGAGGTGAGAGTAAGAGAAACTGGTAATTTAGAGGAGGAGTGGAAGTTAGCAAAAGAAAATTTTGTTGGGATTGCAAGTGATGTATGTGGCAAGAAGGTTGTTGGAGGCAGCATGAGGAAGGGCAGTGAATGGTGGAATGAAGGAGTGAAGGTAAAAGTGGAAGAGAAAAAGAGGGCTTTTGAATAATGGCTGCAGAGTAATAGTATAGAGAAGTATGAAAAATATAGAGAGAAAAAGGTGGAAGTAAAGCGCAAGGTACGTGAGGCAAAGAGGGCAGCTGACCTGAGGTGGGGTCAGGGACTGGGTCAGTCATATGAAGAGAATAAGAAGAAGTTTTGGAAAGAAGTGAAGAGAGTAAGGAAGGCTGGCGCAAGAATTGAAGAGACAGTGAAAGATGGAAATGGAAGGTTGTTAAAAGGAGAGGAGGCAAGGAAAAGGTTGGCGGAATATTTTGAAAGTTTGCTGAATGTTGAGGATAATAGGGAGGCAGATATAATTGCTGTTCCAGGTGTTGAGGTGCCAGTGATGGGAGATGAGAATGAGAGAGAGATTACAATAGAGGAAGTGAGGAGAGCACTAGATGAAACGAGAGTAGGAAAAGCATCTGGTATGGATGGTGTGAAAGCTGAGATGTTGAAGGAAGGGGGTGTGACTGTACTTGAATGGTTGATGAGATTGTTTAATATGTGTTTTGTGTTGTCAACGGTACCAGTAGATTGGGTTTGTGCGTGTATTGTACCACTATATAAGGGTAAGGGAGATGTGCATGAGTGTTGTAATTCAAGAGGTATTAGTTTGTTGAGTGTAGTTGGAAAAGTGTATGGTAGAGTAATGATTAATAGGATTAAGGATAAAACAGAGAATGCAATCTTGGAAGTACAGGGTGGTTTTAGAAGAGGTAGGGGTTGTATGAATCAGATTTTTACAGTTAGGTAGATATGCGAGAAATATTTAGCAAAAGGTAAGGAGGTGTATGTTGCGTTTATGGATCTGGAGAAAGCATATGATAGAGTTGATAGGGAAGCAATGTGGAATGTGATGAGGTTATATGGAGTTGGTGGAAGGTTGTTGCAAGCAGTGAAAAGTTTCTAGAAAGGTAGTAAAGCATATGTTAGAATAGGAAATGAATTGAGCGATTGGTTTCCGGTGAGAGTGGGGCTGAGACAGGGATGTGTGATGTCGCCGTGATTGTTTAACTTGTATGTTGATGGAGTGGTGAGAGAGGTGAATGCTCGAGTGCTTGGACGAGGATTAAAACTGGTAAATGAAAATGATCATGAATGGGAGGTAAATCAGTTGTTGTTTGCGGATGATACGGTACTGGTAGCAGACACAGAAGAGAAGCTTGACCGACTAGTGACAGAATTTGGAAGGGTTTGTGAGAGAAGGAAGTTGAGAGTTAATGTGGGTAAGAGTAAGGTTATGAGATGTACGAGAAGGGAAGGTGGTGCAAGGTTGAATGTCATGTTGAATGGAGAGTTACTTGAGGAGGTGGATCAGTTTAAGTACTTTGGGTCTGTTGTTGCAGCAAATGGTGGAGTGGAAGCAGATGTACGTCAGAGAGTGAATGAAGGATGCAAAGTGTTGGGGGCAGTTAAGCGAGTAGTAAAAAATAGAGGGTTGGACATGAATGTAAAGAGAGTTCTATATGAGAAAGTGATTGTACCAGCTGTGATGTATGGATCGGAGTTGTGGGGAATGAAAGTGATGGAGAGACAGAAATTGAATGTGTTTGAGATGAAGTGTCTAAGGAGTATGGCTGGTGTATCTCGAGTAGATAGGGTTAGGAACGAAATGGTGAGGGTGAGAACGGGTGTAAGAAATGAGTTAGCGGCTAGAGTGGATATGAATGTGTTGAGGTGGTTTGGCCATGTTGAGAGAATGGAAAATGGCTGTCTGCTAAAGAAGGTGATGAATGCAAGAGTTGATGGGAGAAGTACAAAAGGAAGGCCAAGGTTTGGGTGGATGGATGGTGTGAAGAAAGCTCTGGGTGATAGGAGGATAGATGTGAGAGAGGCAAGAGAGCGTGCTAGAAATAGGAATGAATGGCGAGCGATTGTGACACAGTTCCGGTAGGCCCTGCTGCTTCCTCCGGTGCCTTAGATGACCGCGGAGGTAGCAGCAGTAGGGTATTCAGCATTATGAAGCTTCATCTGTGGTGGAATTGTGGGAGGTTGGGTTGTGGCACCCTAGCAGTACCAGCTGAACTCGGCTGAGTCCCTGGTTAGGCTGGAGGAACGTAGAGAGTAGTCCCCTTTTTGTTTTGTTTCTTTGTTGATGTCGGCTACCCCCCCAAATTGGGGGAAGTGCCTTGGTATATGGATGGATGGATGTTAAGTTAAGGTGTAACTCACACCTTGAAATAAAGTTTTAATATACGGATAGAATGAATACAGAAAGAACTCACTTTTTATATACTGTACGGTCTCAACATAAGGCTGTACAATTTAACATTAGGTATGTTGGAAAAACTTTAGTGTTACAACAAACTCTATACTGTAGTTATATCAATGCAGTGTTTACTACACCACAAATATTGTAACTACTGTACATCGAATGCTGTCGTGCCGGCCAGCATTAACCCTTATATAGTTCAAAGGTATGCTACCTTTAACTAATGGGCGGCAGAACACTGGTTCGCAAATGTGTGCCGGCCGGCAATCACTGCCGGTCGGCAACTGAAAACACTTGCATCCAGCTGCCGGCCGCTAATCGTAGTGGCCGGCAGATTTCGGGATGTGTTTCTACCGCCGGCCGGCAAAGGTAGCGATACCCATGCCGGCTGGCAGTGATTACGAACCAGAGAACTTCCACCTACCCGGCTGCCAGCCGCTTAAGCCGGCAGCAGGGCTAGGGGTACAATACACTAATAAGAGAAACAGTATCCATGTAAGGTTATAAGGCGGCCTTGCCGTACAACCTTCCATCCAGAAAGAGTGAACATACGGAAGGCAGAATGTAGCATTCAGGCTTCCTATATATCCAAAGCCTGCCGGGCTCTACCAGCAGACATGGAAGGGAGACCAAGGGAGGTCTGGGGTTCACTCTGCAGAAGAAAAAGAGTCTTTGCCGGCCGGCAGAGAGCTGAGCCGGTCCCACATCCTAACCTACACTAGGTACAGATGTAGGACTGCGGCCAAGAGATGTGATGGCTAGGCCATCACTAAGAAAGAAGGGGGGGGGGGGAAAGGATAAGGGTCCCGTAAACTTTTCTCTAGTATGAGACATACTCAGCGGTTAAGAAAGCTCATCCAAACCTAGGGTTTGTCTATCAGAGAGGAAGGTTGGCAATACTTGCTACCTTCCTCCATACCAGAACAAAGTTTGGTGTAGATATTTCGCCAGGCAACGGAGAAAACTCATTCTCCAGCCCGAGAATTAAAACATAGGACAGTCTACTAGACCACTAGTAGAAGGAATCATCTCGTACAGACTCCTTCAGATGTGGGCTAGGGAAGCAAAGTTTCCTGTATCTGCACCTAACCTAGCAAAGGAAACTCATTCTCTATGCTAGGAAGACGCAGACCACAGACTAAAAACTCTGATGTTCTACCCCAAACCCAAAAACCAGTCACTCTGGTTACAGGGTTAGGACAGACAAATCCTAGTATAGTTATACCTGAATACTATTCAGATAGAACCACTACGACTAAGTCTAAGGCTTAGTCAGAGGGAGAAAGGATTGAACTTAGTCTCCAGAGGAGAAAAGAACAACCGGGGAAGTGCGAAAGTATACTAAAGGCCTATAGGCTACTAGCCTAGGCGCGGTGAGAATCGATTACCTAAATCACCGAAACTCTCTCGTATACAACTTGGCTAAGAAAATTCAACAATATCTTACATTGTATAAAATTTTTGCCCATAGCTTCAATAGCATAACACTCGGAAAACTTATATCATGCATGAAAGTACTAATGCCAGACGCCTAGGCTACTAAGCCTAGCGAAAAGCAGGATCGGCTACCTAAATCGCCGAAACTGAAAACTAACGGCATCATATAAGAATTCCTAGAGGAGCTAAATAGCTAGATTTATTAAAGCATAATAAACGGGAACATCGCTCTGGCTAACTAAATGACTCATGCATAGTGAGCGACAGCATCCAGGATGCCTCCGGTAGGCAACAGCTCTTGTTTACGTTAATATCACTTTTGATTTAATTCAAAACGACAAGAGATTACATTTATACAAAGTAAAGATAATACTCAACTTTCGAGAGGCAGAAGAGGCCGGAGAAAGCATCATAATGTTGAATTATATCCAAAATTACGAGAGATTGCAAGGGAAAACACTGAGTAGAAGAGCTACACGAAAAGGAATAAAGATGGCACTGCCGTCATCGTCATATACACACTCGAAATAGGATAGGAGAGATATCTTATGAATGGCTCTCCTTTCATTCTCGTTTTTAAATTCTTGCCACTGTAACCCCTCGAAGAGTTAATACTGTTCGGGGTGAAGATAGCTATGTGGCGTGTCAAAAATACGTCCCCTGATATTATGCGATATCCCTGTTAGATTTATTTAGGGATATTCGCTCCAGGAGTTAGAATTCTGGATACCTTAAGGAAAAATTCTCTGGGTACATTACTGTAGTCAAATATACCCTAGGAAGCTACCCTTTAGGAACTTCCATCAGGACGACATGGCCTGAGCCCATATATATATATATATATATATATATATATATATATATATATATATATATATATATATATATATATATATATATATATATATATATATATATATATATATATATATATATACAAAAAAGCAGCCGTTCTAGTCCACTGCCAGACAAAGAGGTCTCACTCATGTCCTTATTCATATTTTAGGGTTTGGCCAGTTTTCATCGTGGCACGCTGGTCATCTGCTGATTCATGATGATGGAGGACATATGTCTGATCGTTCACATCGTCCCAACCTAGAATGGTTGGCCTATATTTGTACATCTATGTTAATTATAGCAATACGTGAACACTTCTACCAAGTTTATGTATCTCCGCTCACAAAAAAAAAAAGAAAAAAAAAATTACAGACTAATAAGTTTATTTTCAATAATATAGAATTTTTACACATATATTTTGCCGAATAAAATAACACCTACACGTTAATCATCCAAAAGAACCAGTAGGCTTAAGAAGCGGGGATTTCACAACTAACCATATCTATTATTATACTGTTTGGATCCACGGTCTGAGCACTCAAATATATTATACGATTTTGACTCCGCAAGTTTGGGCATTAACAAATATACTATACTACGGCTCGTTACTGCGAACCAAACATACTGTATAATATTATATATACTACGACTGGCAAGTTAATTAACCTCTTGGATTTTATAATTACCTTGTTTGCCTTTACATTAAAACTGTTACACTTTAAAGCATCATTACACGAATTCTGAGACAGTTAAATAACTCCCAGACAACAATATATAAAACGTTGAGAGTCCAAAGGCCTCTTAAGCACACTCAAAACCAAACTGGGTAATTACTCTTAAGCATCATTAACACTCATTTAAACCTCACTGTGATTCTTAACAGGAAACGAGCGGAAAATGGTCTTAAATGCTGATGATTGGAATACACTTGTTACAAAAATAAATATATTGTATATAAATTAAAACACTTTTAAAAGAATGACAAAAATAAGTCACGGGAAAAATTAAGTCTGAACAAAACTTAGGATAAGACAAAAATGTTACAATCAGAAATGATATAACCTGACTTAAAGTATTTTATCTAAATAAACTTTAGACGAGAAATAATGCGATGAAAATAATACAAATGTTTGAAATAATTCTGAAATAATACAATGTACAATCTTTGGTAAATTTGTATTGTATTACAGGGTGTGATTTCGAACAGAAAATATGTTTTCCTTTAGTAAATAACGTGATTTAACCGAATTTAACCTTCATTTCAACCGCAATCAAACAGATCAACCAATCCGTCTAACTTTAAGATGACGAATTGGTTGATGTTATTATGGATGAAATGAAGGTGAAAACCGGTTAAATCACGATATTTCCTACAGGAAAACATATATTTTCTGTTAAAATGGTTAAATATTATTACTGTTGACATAAATGTTGTGTTAAAATATTTAAATATAAGCACTTGTTCAACGTTGTCACTTCTCTTACCAATGTACTTGGAACGATGACATTAGCAACGTTACCAATGATTCACAGTACTACCAACGATGACGAATGGTACACAGAGTTACCAACGACACGATGACATTACTAGTGGTAGAAATGCTAGATATTTCCATACGTATTCTAAATAATTTCTCCATATAACTATTACACAATATATAAAAAAGTACAAAAAGGGCACAGAACCTAACAAACCCACCTAACCTGGCCTAGAAGTACCCCAGTCACAAAACACATATAATGACTATTGAGGAATTACTTACTTTTATGAAGACGGCGACGAAACTTGTGGGTCACGGGAGGAAGAGACTGACGGATTAACTCCTATGACTGGGATGTGGATGGATGGGGGGCATCGGGATCTTGTGGGTCGAGGGGGTCCATTGTCTGTTGTTGTATAGGAGGGTAGAGGCGACTGGCAGTAATGAAGAAGTGGTGCAGTAACGAATGTTCTGGATAGTAGTGGTTAAAAAAGAACCTGGAAAAAAATTGCTTGAAATATTCAGTCTTCATTTCAGGTCTCTGAACCCACTCCTTCACTTCTCTCCAGAGACGTTCTATATTTTGAGTATGGATGGTTGGGTCTAGGGGGTCAACAAAATGTTCCGAATGATTAATAGACATATGTTCGTAACCAATTTCCGAAAGAGAGTTGTATGCAGCCCACTTATCACTGATAATAACATTACCAGGTTTGATATATTTCTGAATGAGGGGAATTGGAGTAGCAGAATCTCGTTTAGTAGAAAGGGGGGGGGGACTAAAGGGATAATGAAAATTTCTTGGATTCACGTTCAATACTCCCAAAGACCCATATGGCACTTGACGGTCTACCACGGTTGTATTAAGTTTTACAAAAATGAGATTCGTCTATTTCAACTGTTACTCCATCACCACCAATCGCCTCTTGATTATCGAAGAAGTATTCTGTAACCTCGGAACCGAAACTTCTCCAATCGACACTAGTTTTCGAGGATATGTCGATACCATGCATGAGGGTCTCATGGTGCGAATGTTTATGCAAAAAGTGGTTTGCAAATAATATTATCTTCCATGGGGGTAGACGACTTTTCCCCAAAAATGTACCTTTATAGGCAGTAACGGTATAACCACAATGACGTTTCTTCTTAGTTTTAGGTATGGTGGATTCAGAATTACAATAAAACACGTGAATGTCTTTCCTATAAGATAAAAGAGAACGGCACTTGGGGCACTGTAAACGTTGAGGAATTACGTTGTGTGATTTCAGGAAATAAACAACATTGGCTGAAGAATCATAAAAATCACCATGGAATTTAGCCACTGCTTTTAGGTACGGAATACTGCAGCCGTTACAAGTTTCTATAACTTCCTCCATTGAAAAATACGAAAAAATAAATCTCACTTGAAATGACGCACACCTTACTAGGTCAAAGGTTACAACGGAAAAGGGTTTGGAGGAAGGGGCATGAACAGACCACACAAAGAGATAAGGGAAGGGGGGGGGGGGTAGGGAAATATCAGTAGACAACCCCCTTGTGTAAACTTTGAATAGGCATCGGTTGGTGATTGGATAAGGGAAAAACAAAGGAGACTAGCGGGTAAACATGAATGAACTAAATAGGGAAACTAGTCCAGAGCAAGCATTTATGTGAAACAGAGGAGTGAAAAGGAAATAACAAAAGAAAAGAAATAAAAACAATATAGGAAGATAAAATGGAATGAATAATAAATAATATTAAATGGGAATATAAAATGAGATGATTTTACCGAGAATGAACTGGATAGGGAAACTAGTCCAGAGCAAATATTTATGTGAAACCGGGAGAGAAAAGGAAATAACCAAAGAAATAAACCCAATATAGGAAGATAAAATGGAATGTATGATAAATAATATTGAATGGGAATATAAAATGAGATGATAATACGATAATAAAACGAGTAATTGGGGGGGGGGGGCCTTCTGCGCAGGGGGAGTGATATTTGCGCAGACCGAAAACTGGTATGCATGCACGAACGTACGTACAAACGGGTGCTAATGTTAGCATGGAATGCTAACATTTGACCTACATCAGACGTTGGCAGCACTGAGCACTGTTTACTGTATTTTTTCATGAAATAATCTTTGTAATAGCTCCTCCAAAGTTTATCCAGTTATACTGTTTTGTATTTTCCTCTGGTTATAATACATTCAAGAAGGTAATGTATAGAGAAGAAAAGGCTTTTTTACATTTATGTATCGTTTCCCCAGTATGTTTTCCCCACCCAAAACCCCGAGTTCCCACTGGGGGTCCCCCATTATCGTAGGATATAGATGTAAAGATATTTCGGAAACTATTCATTTGCGACGGGAACGAGTGTCCTTTTCTATAAGAAAAAGTAGTTGTTTTCCTAGGTTACATTGCCCTGTAATACACTACAATAAAACCCTATTTTTATTCTAAATGAATAGTAGTTATCCAGATCACTTTACCGACCTATCCTGCCTACTGGGCCGTTTACAAAAAACGTTATACAATGCCAACACTCACCCCAAAAGAATGTGTTGAAAACTCCCCATTTAGTTCTGAGAAATACACGATTTGCTTAGGGCCACAAAGTCACTTAGGAGAGGACACACTAGAATGGACTGAACACTTTCGATAGTACACAGAGCTATTTGCAAGAGAGAGAGATGGAGAGAGGGGAAGGCTGCGGTACTAACTCGATCTCTATGTCTGTCTGTCTCTCTCTAACTCCAACCCAACCTTGAGTCCTTATATGTAAAATTTTGGCAAATTCCAGAGGCTTCCAACTTGTTTGGGAATTGCGGGAGGCTGTGCCTAAGGGCAAAGTTGCCAAATATTACTCTCCCAAGCGCTGTACATAAGCTACGCCAGGCGGCTCTCTCAGTCAGCTATCTCCGCCCACCCATTGTCCCCCAAATATAAAAAAAGATAACATCCTCTCGCCGGGAATTCTAGAATTTTCAAAAACACGTGGTAAAGAATCTTTCAAAGCCCATGCCCTGAAATTCTCTCTCAAACATGATGCAATACATAAAAAAATATAAAAGAACATTACCTAAGCCCTTGTTCCTATCTCGCATGAATCTGACATCACTTTCAAATATACAACGTAAGACTTCATAGGAAACATACGTTAGATAAAAAGTTAATTCTTTACAAAAAATATGTAAATTACATATTGTAACTTGAATAAAGAATAAAATGAAATTCACGACGTAAGTTCTACGTAATTTACATAAAATACTTAGATCTACACGAGAGGGGATCATTTTATGGGCCGGGTATCATTTCTTCAATGCACAATTGAAAACAGTTTCTGATATGTAATTCAAATTACCAATAATCTACGATATTTACTCTGCACCAGACCAGCTTCGTAAGATAATTCCCCCCCCCCAAATTATTATTATTATCGGGTCTGAATTCATCGATTTGGCCCAAGATAAATAATCTGCAGCCACATTATCTTCTTTACCTGATATATTCTTTACATAAATGTAATACGGTTGCAAACATAATGACCACCTAGTTAACCTTTGATTATTATTTTTTCATCTTATTCACAAAAATTAAAGGATTGTGACGGAATATACTATAATATCTTTATTTTGTGGACAACTTACATAAATTAAAAATCTGTCTATTGCTGCCATCAGCCCCATCAGTTCCATTTCAAATGTTGAGTCGATTCGCTGCTTCTTCTTCAGCTTCGATGACATACGGCACACAGGATGAAGAATTACTTCCTTAACTTTTTTAAATAAAACAGCTCTAATCCCATTATCCAATGCATCAACTTGGATAAGGCATTTCTCGTTGAAATCTGGTGCTTGAAGTCTAGGTTTCAAAGTTAATATGGCCTTCCTCCGAATTTTCCTTTTCCCTGATACCTCGATAACGTAGGTCCGTCCACTGCTTTTCTCCAAAATAAGGAATGGTTCTGGGAACTCTTTGGTGATAGGGAATCTTCTGTCCGATGCATAGACCAATACCTGCCGTTCTACCGTAACCTGTCTGTTCGTGCTTTTCATGCCAAACCTTTTCTTCGCTCGTTCTGGCCTTTTTTTCACGTTTTCTTGGGAAAATTTCCTTAACTTTCCATTTCCTTTTCTCTCAAATCCTTGACATTGCACGCATCTATTTCCACTCGATTCTTCCTTTTTCCTGCTAACATTTCCTATGGTCCTTTGCAGAAGGATCCAGCAACCTGTCTGATCGTATCCTTCCTACCAAACCTTTCATTCATCCGTCCTTAACTCGTCATCTTTATGCCTTCTAGGGAAAATTTCCTTATCTCGCCGATCCTTTACCCAAATTCTGTACACATTCTCCTTCCATTTTCTCTCGATCCTTCCCTTTTTCTGCTTATCTTTTCTTCTCTCCTTTCCTGATGGGTTCTCCTCGTACTTCCATCGGGCGTAAGTGAGCTTCCTTGATGCATTCGATGGGCTCTGCAGCCGTTTGACATACGTGACATGCATGGTGAAGCTTGCTCATGTCCTTATGCATGCCGGCTCATAAAAAGTGTTCAATTTTCTTTTCTGTCGTCTTCCTTATCCCCATGTGTCATATCACGTGCGCTATCACGATCACCTGTTCTCTCAACGGTGCGTAAATTAATATCTGCTGTTATATACACCATTCTGCATTCCCAGGTATATCGGTGGTTCTATGCTTCTTCCTAAGAAACCCATCCTAAAGGTAATAACAGGACGGAGACTACTGTGCCTTCGTCTCGTCCACAACACAGTACAATAACTCTCTTAACGCTGTATCCCTCTGTTGCAATCTTCTCAGCCTTTTCGTACTCACTTGTCATACTTCTAACGTTGAATTTTCAATTTCTTCAAAGCTTATGTCTTCTTTGTCTACTTGTAGGCTAGTCTGTCGCTCCATTTCACTCGGGCTTACTCTTGAATTCTCTTCTTGCATACCATTAAGGGAATCCTCTTCTTCGGAAAACAATTCATGCAAGTTCGTTGCTCCTTCGATTTCTTCTTCGTCTTTGGCAGCATCTTCATTCTTCATACTCTTAGTCATCATACCACTAGGAAAAACAGACGGGTAATCCTCTCGTTCAGTCGCAGGACTATACTTCAAAGGTTTTTCCGTTACAATGAGACAAGGTACAAATGGCGCTCCACCAACCTCATTACCAAGCAGGACGCCTACTCCTTCGACAACCATTGAATCATTTACCGCAAAGTAAAAATTACCTGTTACTTACTCACATGATAGCTTTAAATGGAAATGGGAAATAGAGGTGACCTCCTCACCTCCTATTCCCTTCAAAATAATCGAGTCCCCTGTGAGAGACTGTTCCACCATAGGATGTACTCCCTGTACAACCACACTATGGTTATCACCTTTATCACGCAATAACCTGACTGGGGTTTGCTCACTCCCGTCTATTGCTGCCAGCATACCTTCATGAATATAGTGTTTGAAGGCATTCATGCAGTTTGGTTTCGTCCTATTTGTTGTGTAAACGGTGTCTGGTTTATTTTCCTCTCCGTCCGTTCTCGATCGCTTCTTAATCTTAGCATTCTGTGAAGGCGAACCATCCTTAATCACTTGAGTGATTGTTTCGGTTGGTTGGACCAACATTTCATACTGATATGGCCTCTCTTGCCACACTTAAAACAGACAATATTAACCCTCTGCACATCTTTCATATTACTTGAAGGAGGATGATTTGTCATTGGTTGCTGTGGTACTATCATATTTGGCTTAGGGACAGTACCAGCGCTACTTCCGTTGTAGCTGTTGAACTTGCTCCCGTTGTTATTACTGAACTGGTATCCATGCTTCGGCGAATATTTGACACTTGGTGGGAACGACGGTTGAAATTTCGTGCCTGAGGAGGGTTTACGGCTGATAATATTGCAATCTTCACTCAGAGACACGGCTTTATCGAGTTTCTTCAACTCTCTCTCTCTCAAGTACGTTCGAATGGGTTCAGGAATTTCTCATTGATACTGCTCTAGTATTATCAATTCTTCTAAATCAGCCTTCTCCTTTACGTTTGCAGCCTCTGTCGAGCTTTTATAACATCGTCATACCTTAAAAGGGTAATCCAGGAAAGTCATTTTCTTGTCCTTTTTCAAACTTTGGAACCTTTCATTATAATATTCTAGGGTCGTCTGATACACTTGCAGCACGTTCCTCTTCACTTCTTGATACTCCATCCTCTGTCCTGAGATAGGGATAAGTAAGCACTGTGGCACTTCCCAAAGAGCACAGTCTACAATACAAGAGACCATTTATCTTCTGGCCATTTCATCGTCGCTACGACAGTTTCAAAATGAGTGAAAAACTCATCTGGAGATTCTTCTGTAAACCTTAGAATTAGCCTCTGGGTTTCCTACTCATTAAACATTGGTTCGTGTCTAGCAGGAATTGTCTCTGTCTCTGTCTGCGCTTCCAGTTGGGCATGGGCGTGCATTTATTCTAACTCCCTGGCATACCTCGCTTCTTCCATCTCTTTTTCTTGTTTTCCTCTCTCTTTTTATTCCTGTCTTTCTTTTTCTTCTTGTTTTCTCTCTTTTTTTTCCGGTCTTGATATTTCCCTTGCTTCTATTAATCTTGCTTGTCTTGCAATCTCTTGGGCTTCTTCTTCTCGCATTGCTTCCATTACCTTCGAATGTCATCTTTCTTCTCTCTCATCTTCTTCCCGTCTTCTTTCTCTTTCTTCTCGTTCTGCCATCATCTTCAACCTAATCAAATTCTCTTCCGCTGCAATACATTGAATCTCAGCTTCTACATCATTATCTAATTTCATGCCTCCCGTTTGAGGGTCAACCGGTCGTGGCTTCACTAAAAATTCTTCCTCAGCTTCCTTCAATAGTTCACGAGTTGCCACAATATTCTCTTCCGACAACTTTCTCGAGTTTATCAACGCTTCTAAGGATAGACACTTAATTTAGGCCTTTATCATCCACTCGTAGCATGGCCACCACATGCCATTAAGATCGGGAGCCACAGAGCTTTAGTTACATTAACTTCTGACACTTCCTGAACACTTGGGTTACTTAAAAACTCTTTGATATTAAACTGTGCCATCTTGTACTTTTACCATAATTAATGCCTATCCGAAAATAAAATACTGACAATACTGAAATCCCTATCAACACTGTACAATTTAAAATCCTTTAATCAAAACCATGGCCCTATTATCCCCAACATTTAAAACAGACCCGCTTGATTACCAAGGGTCTGGGCATCAGTATATATTATATTGTATGGATCCATGGTATGAGCACCCAAAATATATTATACGATTATGACTCCGGAAGTCTGAGTATTAATAAATATACTATACTATGGCTTGTGACTACGAACTAAACATATAATATTATAAATACGACATGCAAGTTAATTAGCCTCTCGGATTTCCAAATTACCTTGTTTGCCTTTACATTGAAATTGTTACACTTTATAGCATTAATAGAAGAATTCTGAGACCGTTAAATAACCCCCATACAGCAATATAAAAAACACTGAATATCCAAAGGTCTTTTAGCACACTCAAAACCAAACTGGGTAATTACTCTTTATTATTATCAACAATTATTTAACTCTCACTGTGGTTCTTAACAGGAATCGAGCAGAAACTGGTCTCAAATAATGATGATTGGAATAATACACTCATCACAAAAATAAATATATTCTATATAAATTACAACACTTTGAAAAGAATAACAAAAATAAGTCACTGGAAAAATCAAGCCTGAACAAAACTTAGAATAAGACAAAAATGTTACGATCTAAAATTATATACCTTGACTTGGAGTATTATATCTGAATAAACCTTAAACCTTTGACATGAAATAATGCAATGAAAATAATACAAATGCTTGATATAATTCTGAAATAATACAATGTATAACTTTGATTCTAAATGAATAGTAGTTGTCAAGATTACTTTCCAAACCTATCCTGCCTATTGGGCTGTTTACAAAAAACGTTATACAATGCCAACACTCACCCTAACATAATGAGTTAAAAAATCACCCTTTTGTCTTGCCTAACACACAGTTTGCTTTAGGGCACAGAATCACTTAGGAGAGGACACACTAGAATGCATTGAATACTTTCGGGAAAGAGAGGGAGAGAGGGGAAGGTTGCGGTACTAACTCGATCTCTATGTCTGTCTGTCTCTCACTAACTCTAACTCAATCTTGAGTCCTTATATATCAAATTTTGGCAAATTCAAGAAGCTTCCAACTTGTTTGAGAAGCACGGGGGGGGGGGGGGGGGGGGGGGGGGCTGTGCCTAAGGGCAAAGTTGCTAAATATTAGTCACCCAAGCACTGTACATAAGGTACGCCAGATGGCTCTCTCAGTCAGCTAGCTCCACCAACCCATTATCCCCGAAATAAAAAAAGATAACATCCCC